>NC_090386.1:29876442-30072682 GCF_036365525.1 Heterodontus francisci | reverse complement strand
TAGATATTGAATTTCTTTCCCTCCCTTAAACCCTAATAATAAATGACTGCATCAGCAACACGGTTTTTTAAAGTTAACACGAAGAAGTAGGGTTTATTAACACACTCAAACTCACGTAGGGGTTTAACTTCGCCATGCATGCTTACAAACAAACATTCAGGGAAAGGTTAAAGGCATAAAAAAGGCAATGACATTTACTAAATAGAAACTTAAACTACCATGAATTTCAATGAAAAGTTGTGTCCATTTATATTATCAAAGGAAGAGTCTAAAAATTGGAGATCACATTAGAAATGTTGAATAGGGCAGCAGCTGTTGGTGGGGTCTCTTCTCACAAATTTCTTCTTTGCACTCTCAATGGTAAATCAAAGAAGCTTCCATTCCTCAGGTGGAGAGGAAGCTAATTAGTCTCACTAATTTGATTGAGTTTTTTGAGCAACTAACAAAGATGATTGATGAAGGAAGGGCAGTGGATGTTATCTATATGGACTTCAGTAAAGCCTTTGACAAGGTCCCT
This sequence comes from Heterodontus francisci, assembly GCF_036365525.1. Taxonomy (NCBI): domain Eukaryota; kingdom Metazoa; phylum Chordata; class Chondrichthyes; order Heterodontiformes; family Heterodontidae; genus Heterodontus; species Heterodontus francisci. The sequence goes on along the minus strand of NC_090386.1, from coordinate 30,072,165 downwards.
CATGGCAGACTGGTACAAAAGGTGAAGTCACACAGGGTCAGAGGTGAGCTGGCAAGATGGATACAGAACTGGCGCAGTCACAGAAGAGAGGGTAGCAGTGGAAGGGTGCTTTTCTGAATGGAGGGATGTGACTAGTGGTATTCCACAGGGATTAGTGCTGGGACCTTTGCTCTTTGTAGTATATATAAATGATTGGGAGGAAAATGTAGCTGGTCTGATTAGCAAGTGTGCGGACGACACAAAGGTTGGCAGAGTTGCGGATAGTGATGAGGATTGTCAGAGGATACAGCAGGATATAGATCAGTTGGAGACTTGGGCGGAGAAATGGCAGATGGAGTTTAATCCGGACAAATGTGAGGTAATGCATTTTGGAAGGTCTAATGCAGGTGGGAGGTATACAGTAAATGGCAGAACCCTTAGGAGTATTGACAGGCAGAGAGATCTGGGCGTACAGGTCCACAGGTCACTGAAAGTGGCAACGCAAGTGGATCAGGTAGTCAAGAAGGCATATGGCATGCTTGCCTTCATTGGTTGGGGCATAGAGTATAAAAATTGGCAAGTCATTGCTGCAGCTGTACAGAACCTTATTTAGGCCACACTTAGAATATTGTGTGCAATTCTGGTCGCCACACTACCAGAAGGATGTGGAGGCTTTGGAGAGGGTACAGAGGAGGTTTACCAGGATGTTGCCTGGTCTGGAGGGCATTAGCTATGAGGAGAGGTTGGATAAACTCGGATTGTTTTCACTGGAACGACGGAGGTGGAGGTGTGACATGATAGAGGTTTACAAAGTTATGAGTGGCATGGACAGAGTGGATAGTCAGAAGCTTTTTCCCAGGGTGGAAGAGTCAGTTACTAAGGGACATAGATTTAAGGTGAGAGGGGCAAAGTTTAGAGGGGATGTGCGAGGCAAGTTCTTTACACAGAGGGTGGTGAGTGCCTGGAACTTGCTGCCAGGGAAGGTGGTGGAAGCAGGTACGATAGCGACGTTTGAGAGGCATCTTGACAAATACATGAATAGGATGGGAATAGAGGGATACGGTCCCCGGAAGTGCAGAAGGTTTTAGTTTAGGCGGGCATCAAGATCGGCGCAGGCTTGGAGGGCCGAATGACCTGTTCCTGTGCTGTACTGTTCTTTGTTCTAGCAGAAGGCAGGTTTTCTTGTTATTTCTGCATATTGTCTCTTCAATTTTTTTTTCAGTTTGAAGTCTGTGGTTTTTTAATTTTTCTGGCTTCTTTCAGACTGTCTTAGAGAGAGGGCTGTTTAGCAGCAAACAGGCTGTGTCTTCTCTTCAACCAGCACATAGCAGCTGTCTAATCTCTGCCCAAAAAGCAGCTGTGTCCTCAATACAGGCTGTACACTCAAATTGTTACAGTTTCAAGACCAGGCAAGTTGGAGAGAGATTTCCTGGGTCCTGAAGCCAGAGTCTTTTCAAGACGCTGTACGACCTGACCTCGCTCCTCCATTTTGATAATTGGAACATAGAAGTACAAACTTAAACATGATTGATAAAATAGCGGTTGACATTAGTACTCAAATGCACAAAACACAACTTACAAGGCGGGGGGGGGGAGGGGAGGTTCTCATCCATTTGTAACACCTTTACCCCTTGGGGAAAAAATGAATTAGTTGGGGCATTTTTAAGACCAAAGGGCATAACCTTACGCTGGTATAGGCCATCCTGGGTGAGAAAGGCTGAGATCTCTTACTCTGTGGGGCATGGGGACTGGTCAGTACCCTTTTAAAAGGTCAATTTTGCTGAGGTAGGCCAAGTGGCCCACTTTGTCTATACAATCCTCAAGGCGTGGGACTGGATAGGAATCGGCTCTGGTTACAGCGTTTACTTTTCAGTAATCAACACAGAACCACGTGTACCCATTCGGCTTGGGACTATGACAACAGGGGGAGCTCCAACCACTTTGGCTAGGTTCAATTATATCCTTATCCAGCATGTACTGGATTTCCTGTCTTACTGAGCTAGCTTGTCGGGGCTCAGTCAGTAGGGGTTTTGTTTGATTGGTGGCGTCTCCCACATCCACATCATGCGACTTGCTCAGGTGGTACTTCCTGGCTCAGCTTTAGAGATCTCTGAATTTTTTTTTTAAAGCAGGGAGGACATGTCCGCCCTCTGCTTTTGTGTTAGGGGAATCAGCTGGGTGGTTAAGCCCTTTAAGACTTCTGTGTTTGCCAGTTTGATAGCCGGGGTGTTCAAGCAGGGGCTCTTCCTCCTCGACTAACTCCTCCTGGCCATCGTCAGATATTTATACCTTCTGGCAACCACTCACCAGTTGACTGGGCTCTCTGCTGTCACATTTCTGAAGCATATCAATATGGCATAACCAGTGCTTCTTCCTCCTGTCAGGGAGGTGGATCAAGTATTTTATTGTGCTTACCCATTTGGCCACTTGATACTGGCCACAGAATTTGGTTCAAAAAGGGTCAATGGGTAAGAGAGGTAGCACTAGGACCCGGTCTCTTGATTGCAGGATCCAGGCCTGGGCATGCCTGTCTGCTTATTATTGTTTCATAATTTTCTGAGAGACCTTTAAATGCTCTTTAGTCACTGCGCAGGCATTGAAGAGACATTCCCGGAAGGTGGAAACATACTCCCACATTGAGGTGTCCTTCTGGTGTTCTAAGAGTTTCTCTTTCAGGAGCTTCAAGGAGCCCCACATTTCATACCAGTAGATTAATTCAAAGGGGCCGAAGCCTGTGGATTCATTTGGGAGCCCCGACTGGCAAACAAGACGAACACTAAATCTTTGTCCCAATCACGTAGATACTCAGAGCAGATCAGAGTCATGGGCCGGAATTTTACGCTGGACGGATGGGAGCCGGACTCTAACGTAAATGTCGGTGCCGAACCCGCTTCCGCCCACCCACTTGACTGAGGAGGTCCCAGTGAGCTGCCGGCCAATCAGCGGACCGGCAGCTTAGTCTCAGCAGCGCCACCGGGAGCGGTGGCCACTGCTGGGACTGCAGCCCAGCCGACTGAGGAGGACACCAAGGAGCCAGAACTGTAGGCAAGTTTGGGTTGCCTCACCAGAGGAAATTGGTCATGCCCTGGTGAGACTAGGGTGGTCGTTTGGGGATGGGGGGGGGGGGGGGCGTCTTGGATCCCGGGATTGGGTTGGGAGGTGGGGGCAGCCCTCAATCGGGCACCCTGTGCCTGATTGCCAGCACCCCCACCCCCCCACCCCGCAGGGTGCGGAAAGGCCGGCAGCTATAGCTGGGTAGCCTTTCACGTCTCCGGCACATCCGCTTGCCACGGGTAAAATACCCATGGAGCCAGCGAGGGCCCTTAAGTGGCCTCAGGCAGGCAGGCCGCTTCTCACGGGCTATCCTTAAAATCTCTGGCCTGTATTTTGGAGGGCAGGACAATCTGGTGGAGGGCAGGACAATCTGGTGGAGCACTGTCCACTCCTCCTCAGCAGGTCTTCCGGGAAGTCACCACTTTTGCATTACTTCCCATCTCGTATGTAGTAACACTCAGGGATCGGGATAGCCTCTGCCTCAGAACAATCTGTCTGGGCTATGCGCTTGATTTCAGCATCTGCCTACTGGGCATCAATTAGGGAGGCTCAGCTGAGCACCTCCTCCCCTTCAGATAAGTCCTTCAAGAAAGTTTCAGTGAACCAGACCTACGGCTCATGCAGTCGGGGTGCTGGTTCGCTTTCAACTAATCGGGCCTGTCTGGCTTGGGACCGGGTCACGACACAATCGGGGAAGATCCCTGGTACTTCCTCTTGCAGTTGTTAAGTTTCCCTAGTTTGGTCTAGGATTATACGGGTCGCTATTAACTTGCTACCAGCCAAATCATTTCCCAGTAGGACGACAATCCCTGCTACTGGTAATTCTGGGACAATTCCTACAGTTATAGGCCTGAGACTAGGTCGTACTGTAGGTGGACTCGATGGAGGGGAAAAGACAGGTCAGCTCCTCCCACTCCACTGATCAGGGCCTACGCTTCCATGGAGGTTTCGGGGGAAGGCCTAGGCTGTTCTCCAATATTAAGAACTGAGTCGACCCTGTATCCCTGAGCAGTACATTGGACTTGCTCATCTCCTGGGAAGAGTAAGGGGACACAGTTCCTTCGAGGATAAAACTCCATTAACTCTCAGGGATTTTGTCCAGTCCAGCAATGTACAGGGCAATATTCTCAGAGGGTCGAGGCTCTACCATGAGGGCCTCTGCCAGTCCTGCTACACTCCTTACTGGGGTATCATCCTTGGGACCGCCCCTGCGGAGACCTATTAGGCCCACTGTCTTTCCATTTAGCCTCCAGCATTCTGACCTGGAGTGACCCACTTTGTTGCAGTGGGAGCACACTGGTCCCCGGGGTTTCTCTTTGTGGGCTTGAGGTGGACTCTTTGCATCCTCGTTTGTACTTTCCTTTCCAGGTGAGGCTAGAGGGCTGCACAGTGGCGCAGTGGTTAGCACCACAGCCTCACAGCTCCAGCGTCCCGGGTTCAATTCTGGGTACTGCCTGTGTGGAGTTTGCAAGTTCTCCCTGTGTCTGCGTGGGTTTCCTCCGGGCGCTCGGTTTCCTCCCACACGCCAAAGACTTGCAGGTTGATAGGTAAATTGGCCATTATAAAATTGCCCCTAGTATAGGTAGGTGGTAGGGAAATATAGGGACAGGTGGAGAGGTGGTAGGAATATGGAATTAGTGTAGGATTAGTATAAATGGGTGGTTGATGGTCGGCACAGACTCGGTGGGCCGAAGGGCCTGTTTCAGTGCTGTATCTCTAAACTAAACTAAACTTTGTATACCACTGTCCCATATTCTCCCACTGTCCCATATTCTCCCACTGTCTTTGCGAGTGGCTTTGGATGGATCTGCCAGAGCTGCCAGGCCGATGTGTCATAGCTACCAGCAGCAACTGCGGCCTCTCTGCTCTGCTAAGCGCACGCTAGGCAACTTTTAAAGTCCTCCAGCAACATTAGCTCGCGTAATTCCTCATAGGAGCGCTGTAGTTTTTACTGATGGGACCCACTGGTGGAAAGCGATTTGCTTTCACCTTTCGAATCCTAAATAAGTCGGCATGGGCTTCTTTCGAGCATTTCTGAATTGCTGGTGATATGCCTCTGGGACCAACTCATAAGCATCAAGGATGGCAACTTTGGTCTGCTCGCCATTAGCAGACATTTCAGGAGTCAGCATAGAATAGACCTCTTGAGCCTTCCCTGTTAACTGACCCTGAATCTCAAGGGTCCACATTTCTTGTGGCCATGGTAGCTTTTTTTTTATTCATACATGGGATGTGGACGTCACTGGCCAGGCCAGCATTTATTGCCCATCCGGAATTGCCCTCGAGAAGATGGTGGTGAGCTGCCTTCTTGAACCGCTGCAGTCCATTTGGGGTAGGTACACCCACAGTGCTGTTAGGAAGGGAGTTCCAGGATTTTGACCCAGCGACAGTGAAGGAACAGAGATATAGTTCCATGTCAGGATGGTGTGGGGCTTGGAGGGGAACTTGCAGGTGGTGGTGTTCCCATGCATTTGCTGCCCTTGTCCTTCTAGTTGGTACAGGTCGTGGGTTTGGAAGGTGCTGTCAAAGGAGCCTTGGTGCATTGCTGCAGTGCATCTTGAGGATGGTACACACTGCTGCCACTGTGCGTTGGTGGTGGAGGGAGTGAATGTTTGTAGATGGGGTGCCAATCAAGCGGGATGCTTTGTCCTGGATGGTGTCGAGCTTCTTGAGTATTGTTGGAGCTGCACCCATCCAGGCAAGTGGAGAGTATTCCATCACACTCCTGACTTGTGCCTTGTAGATGGTGGACAGGCTTTGGGGAGTCAGGTGGTGAGTTACTCGCCACAGGATTCCTAACCTCTGACCTGCTCTTGTAGCCACAGTATTTATATGGCTACTCCAGTTTAGTTTCTGGTCAATGGTAGCCCCTAGGATCTTGATAGTGGGGGATCAGCAATAGTAATGCCATTGAATGTCAAGGGGAGATGGTTAGATTCTCTCTTGTTGGAGATGGTCATTGCCTGGCACTTGTGTGGCACGAATGTTACTTGCCACTTATCAGCCCAAGCCTGGATATTGCCCAGGTCTTGCTGCATTTCTACACGGACTGCTTCAGTATCTGAGGAGTCATGAATGGTGAACATTGTGCAATCAGCAAACATCCCCACTTCTGACCTTATGATTGAAGGAAGGTCATTGATGAAGCAGCTGAAAATGATTGGACCTAGGACATTACCCCGAGGAATTCCTGCAGTGATGTCCTGGAGCTCAGATGATTGCCCTCCAACAACCACAACCATCTTCCTTTGTGCTAGGTGTGACTCCAGCCAGCGGAGGGTTTTCCCCGATTCCCACTGACCTCAGTTTTGCTAGGGCTCCTTGATGCCATACTTGATCAAATGCTGCCTTGATGTCAAGGACAGTCACTCTCACTTCACCTCTTTTGTCCATGTTTGAACCAAGGGTGTAATGAGGTCAGGAGCTGAGTGGCCCTGGCTGAACCGCTACCTTCTCAAAAGTGGCCAGCAAGGATTCCACCTCACTCTCTTCAAATTTGGGTACAAACTGAGCATACCGAAGAGCCTAAAAGCCTGATTTTGGGTTAGGGAGATTTGGGCAGTTACCGGGTGGCGAGAGATTTTCCCTAGCAGCCTCCAACTGTCTTGCCTCTCTCTCTGATTGAGCCTTCAGTCCCATTCCAATTTTTGTAGCTGGAAAACGCTTTGTCTCTCCCCTTTCATTTTCTCTCTCCTTTTCTCTTTTCTGAAACTCCAGTTGCACCCTTAGTTTTACCAGTTCCATTCTGATTATGCGAGATATGCCGGATTCAGGAGTTAATCCCTCATCGACTGGGTCAGCTCGGGCTGGGGACATGGACAGTGCTGCCCTGCTGTGAGAAGTAATCTTTAAATGGACATTCAGGACGTCAAGGTGGGAAAGATGCAGTCCGGACTTCGCACTCTGCAGTAAAGCCCGGCTACCCGACCAAACCTGACGACTAATGTTGGGTTCAGGTCGGGTCGGGTCAGACATTTAAAAAATTAAAGGACTTGTGCCCAACCCAACATCTGCCAACCCGAACCGGGTTTTAATTTTATACCCGAGTGAGGCTTTAGTCCCACCTGACCTCTCTCCTCCATTTTGACAATCGGAACATAGAAGTACAAACTTAAACATGATGGTTAAAATCCTCTAATTATAATAGTAAATGAACCTATCAGACAGGGTTTCTTGAGTTTAAACAAGAAGATGCAAGTTATCACTCGTAACTGGTTAATATTACTAAAATACTCGACGCATCACGCTCACATTCATACGAGAGGCACACACACACACAAATAGATAGAGTGGAACGGCAGAGTTGGGGGTTTGGAGTAGAGTCCTGAATAAAAATGGAATGTTAATACTAAAGTCCCAGTGTCCTTAGGTGAAACTGAAGTCAAAGTCCTCACTGGGCCACTTGCATAATCCGGGCTTGCTTTTCTGGTTCCGGAAGGCCGAAGAGGGGCTTTATCCTTACTCCTTGTTGATGACTGAGAGGACCTGTCGATTTGAGGTTTAGCAGCAGCCAAGGCTGAACTGGGACTTGGCTGGAGAGGAAGAGCGCGAGACAGCGCGAGGGCTTTCTTCCTTGGAGATCATTTTCTGTCTGCTCTCAGAGGTACAATTCACCAACACTCGGTCACACAGGCAGTCGTGTCATGTGACCACCTCTTTGAAACAGAAGTTTCTGGAATGATCTTTGAAATTCAAAGTTCTTCAGACATATTTGGTGGCCACTGGTGGGGTGGGGGGGGGGGGGGGGGGGGGGGTGGAATTTGGGGTTTGGCTTTTTTGAAGTCAGTGGGTGTTGATGGCTTTTGACAGCCCATATTGACAAAACCATTTAATTGATTGAATCAGAGTCCACCCCTATTGTTCTGGCTAGACTGGGTAATCACCTCTGTCTCACAGCCAGCCTTTGGCTTCTCATATGCAAATTGCGCATGGCCATCTTTAGCTGTTCTGTTCTGCTTTTTAAAGTTATTTGTAATAATGTCCAGTAAAAAGTCTCAGGCAAATTCCATACGATGAAATTAATATTTTCCATTTGTTATGTGGGATTTCTGCCACAATAGATTAATTTATTCCTTTTCCAGCTAAGCTCCTACACGCCCAACTGCAGCAAGAGAACAGCCATGGCAATCTTCTCTCAAACTTCCACCAATACAGCTGTGTTAACCTGCTGGATCCATTCGGCTCTCCCTGCAGTGAAGCACTTAATATCTGCTTGCTGCCTTCCCAACTACTTTGAAGAACTGAACTGAGATTACTCTGTTATAGGCACTGCAGACAGCGAAATAAATGGCAGAACAGGCTTAAGGAACTGAATGGCCTGTACCTACGCTCCCTGCCTATTCACGCACTTAATATCATTAATCATTGGAGCGTGCAGGGATAGAATGGTAAAATAGCTGATGTTTCTTTTATTAGCATCAAGCTCTGCTATAAATGGAGGATCCAACAGCCCAAATATCAGTAACATGTTTAGACAAACACGGGTTTGTTCTTTGCTTCCGAGAGACCAGCTGCCTGTTCCCAGACCTTGCCACTGCACTCTCTGGCCGGCATATGCATCTCCCAGGAATGTTATCCCCGTCAGAGTGCGGAGAAGTGTCCCAGCCTTTATCCAATGCACCTCAGAAGCTCAATGGAGCACGTGATTTATCCACGGCACTAAATGCTGCTGCTTAATGGTCAATGTCCTAATTATTCACCTACTGCTCTGCAATATTATCTGCCTCAACCACCCATTTACACTAATCCTATATTAATCCCATTACCTTCTCACATCCCCACCTTTCCTCAATTCCCTTCCCACCTACCTATACTAGGGGCAATTTATAATGGCCAATTTACCTATCAACCTGCAAATCTTTGGCTGAGAGGGGAAACCGGAGCACCCAGCGAAAACCCATGCGGTCACAGGGAGAACTTGCAAACTCCGCACAGGCAGTACCCAGAATCGAACACGGGTCGCTGGAGCTGTGAGGCTGCGGTGCTAACCACTGCGCCACTGTGCCGCCCCAATGACAGGAAGGGAAAGAGTTTCTCCTTCCTGCTACAAATTAAGATTTCATTTAAGATGGGGAACAAAATAAAGTCACATTAATTGCACCAAGATCCTTCCAAGTGCTCAACATTCTCAGCTCATTCTGAATACATACTGGAAAGCTTAGAGATCACAGTTTCATAACAATTATAGCAGATCAATGCAAAAGTTAATGCCTCATCAATGTGCTATATTACCATTACTTACGACGAATATGGAGATTACCCAATAGGTCAACGCTGGGTACGACTAAGTTTTAGACTCCAATAAGACAACCACCACTTAGTTTTAATGTCCTGGGAAGCAACTGACCATACAAGAAATAAAAGTTAATGAAAAATATGTTTTTAAAATAATAAATTCTTGCATCTAAACCCTTAAAATAGAATAAAATTTTGAACAACAGGAGTACAGCCATTGTGTTAACATTACACTGGTCCGGAATTTGCAGCTAGCGGCAAAGTACGGGTGCTCACCGCAGACCTCAAAGAAAGTTGCTCACAAAGATCTAGCCATTTCTGTGATGTGGCTTTTCCCTCTCCCGAAGGTAGTTTAAACCTGATCCCAAGTTAAAGGGATGGCTTGGCATGCAGCAACAATGATGTCGACAAGCAGGTAAGGAACCAATCACATTGAAGTATCAACACACAACAAACCAAGACCTTAAAAGCAATTAAGGTCATTCACCTTTAATTTAAATTTTGAGATATTGAAATAAATGACTATGATTCGATTCAGGTCGAAGCTAAAAATAAAGATCAACAAACCTCGAAAAGGATTTTTTAAATGTGCATTCTTGTAGAGAAATTTGATATTCCACAAATATAAAATTACTTTTTCAGGGTCAGTAAGGATGTTTAGCAGTAATTATGAAGTTAGTACATTGTTACAGCTCATTCAACAAGGTGTAACTTTATTGAGCGTTTTTACAGTGAGACTAACAGTGCAGAAGTGGAAAATTTTGTCAAATCATGATTGCAATGGAGATTGAGGTCTGTGTCCTCGACAGTGCACCTATAGAGTGTGAACTCTCTGACAGCAACTTCTGATTCCTACATTATTGTGCGCACATGCAGACTCACAAAGTTGCTGTCAGTTTCAGTGAGGCAATGACGGTGAATGCTGAGAGTTTCACCATCATTACACAGCAAAATTCAGGCCACTGACCACACAGCTACAAACTTAAGAAGGGATAAAGTGTAGAAAAGCAATAGACCGCTGATGCTGGAAATCTGAAATAAAACAGAAAATGCTGGAAATACTCAGTTGGTCAGGCTGTATCTGTGGAGAAAGGAACAGAATTAACATTTCAGATTGATCACGTTTCATCAGCACTGAAGTATCAGAGCTATTTACGTTTTTAAACCTCAGCCATTAAGCACGGTTTATCAATCACTCCCTAGATCAGCATGATAAACTATTTTTCTCTTATTGGGGGGGAAGAGAGCCCTGCAAATATTAACACACTCTCAGCAATCCCCAAAAATACTGATAGACTCCTGGGTGTGACTTAACTGTCAAAGCTGGATCAAGAACTATTAACATCTCCAATTACAGACCTCTGCTGTAGCAAGCTCCTGCAGATAACTGGAAGATCTCAAGGCAACAAAAAGGCTGCACAATAGCTCTCTCTTAAGCCTAGAACATTGGTGTTTGAAGTAATTATTTTCTCATCAATATTTTTCTGTAGCCCTTTTTCAATCAGTTGACTCTTTGCTGCAACATGATTCCACAAGTGCTCACCCAAGTGTGCATTTATTCATGTGCGCACATTCCAGATGTTGCTGGAACTTTAGCATGTTTCATAAAGAGCAACATTTCGAAAGCATTAATCATTAAAAAGGGCTTAGAGTTTACTTCCATTTTAATCAGGCTCACCTCCACCTTCTCAAGGGCAATTAGGGATGGGCAATAAATGATGGCCTAGCCAGCGACGCCCAAATCCCATGAATGAATTAAAAAAAATTCACAAACTACTCCACAGGCTTGTATCCCCACTCAGCACCAAGATTCTGGTCACTCCATACTTAGCACACAGGCTTTATATAGGGCTGCCTTTAGGAGAGGGAGGGGATATCAGGAACACAAGAAATAGGAGCAGGAGTAAGCCATTGGGCCCATAGAGCCTGCTCTGCCATTTAATACGAACATGCCTGATCTTGGGCTTCAACTCCACTTTCCCAACCCTCGACAAATCTCGATTCCCTGAAAGACCAAAAATCTGTCTACCCCAGCCTTCAGTGTCAACGATGGAGCATCCAGAACCCTTGGTGATGGGGAATTCCAAGGATTCACAACCCTTTAAGTGAAGAAAGTTCTCATCTCAGTCTTAAATGATTGGCCCCTTACTTTGAGACTATGAACCGGCATCCCTCTACCCTCCCAACTGGAGGACAAACACAGACATACACATCTCAACAGGGCGTTGGAGGGGACATACGCAGACACATAGACCCCAACGTGGGGAGAGGGAAGGACACCACCCCCCACCACCCCCAATGGGCTGGGGGGTGCGGAGGGGATGTGCACACACCGCCTACGGGGGGAGGGGTCGCACACACATCCCCGCCAGCCCCCAACAGGGGGAAGGGACGCACACACACCCCAACAGGGGGAAGGGACACACACACACCCCAACTGGGGGAAGGGACACACACACACCCCAACTGGGGGAAGGGACACACACACACCCCAACTGGGGGAAGGGGCACACACACACCCCAACTGGGGGAGGTGGCACACACAAATACCCCCCAAACAGGGAAAGGGGGCACACACACAACCAACGGGGCATACGTTCCTTATTCAATATTATGCACCACCTTAGAAATACCAAAACTGTCAGAACAACATCCGACATGACACAGGTGGAGGTAAGAGAGGAGGGGGAGTTGCACTATTGATTAGAGAGGACATCACGGCAGTACTGAGAGAGGATATCCCGGGGGGAATGTCCAGCGAGGCCATATGGGTAGAACTTAGAAATAAGAAAGGGGTAATCACTTTGATGGGATTATACTATAGGCCCCCCAATAGTCAGAGGAAATTGTAGGAGCATATATGTCGGGAAATCACAGATAGGTGTAGGAATTATAGGGTTGTAATAGTAGGTGATTTTAACTTCCCTAATATTGACTGGGACTGCCTTAGTGCTAAGGGATCAGATGGGGAAGTATTTAAGTGTGTCCAGGATAGTTTTCTGAAGCAGTATGTGGATGGCCCGACTAGAGAAGGGGCTACACTCGACCTCCTCTTAGGAAATGAGATGGGCAGGTGGTTGATATGTCAGTGGGGCAGCACTTTGGGACCAGTGACCATAACTCTACTAGCTTCAAGATAGTTATGGAAAAGGATAGGACTGGTCCTCAGGTTGAAGTCCTAAATTGGGGGAAGGCTAATTTCGATGGCATCAGACAGGAACTCTCAAAAGTTGAATGGGAGAGGCTGTTTACAGGTAAAGGGACGTCTGGCAAATGGGAGGCTTTTAAAAGTGAGATAGGAAGAGTTCAGGGCCGGCATGTTCCTATTAGATGGAAGGGCAAGGCTGGCAAGTTTAGGGAACCTTGCTTGACGAGGGATATTGAGGGTCTGGTCAGGACAAAGGAGGTATAGGCAGCTGGGATCGAGCGAGTCCCTCAAGGAGTAATGGGGATGCAGGAGTATGCTTAAGGAAGAAATTAGGAGGGCGAAAAGGGGCCATGAGATTTCCCTGGCAGTTAAGATAAAGGAGAATCCTAAAAGATTTCATAAGTATATTAAGAGTAAAAGGGTAGCTCGGGAGAGAGTAGGTCCCCTTAAGGATCAGTGTGGTAATCTATCTGTGGGGCCACGGGAAATGGGCGATGTCTTAAATGAATACTTCTCGTCTGTATTTACCGTGGAGAAGGTGATGGAAGCTAGTGAGTTCAAGGGAGAGAACACCGATATCCTGGAGCATATCAACATTACAAAGGAGGTGTTGTTGGAGGTTTTGAAGCGCATTAAGGTGGATAAATCCACAGGGCCTGATCAGATGCATCCTAGGATGCTCTGGGAAGCAAGATTGCTGGGGCCCTGGCAGAGATTTTTGTATCATCGTTAGCCACGGGTGAGGTACCGGAAGACTGGAGGATAGCTAATGTTGTGCCTTTATTTCAGAAGGGCAGGAGGGATAAGCCAGGGAACTACAGGCCGGTGAGCCTTACATCAGTGGTGGGAAAGTTATTGGAAGGGATTCTGAGACACAGGATTTATATGCATTTGGAAAGGCATGGTCTGATTAGGGATAGTCAGCATGGCTTTGTGCGTGGGAAATCATGTCTCACGAATTTGATTGAGTTTTTCGAGGAGGTGACCAAGAGGATTGACGAGGGCAGGGCGATGGACGTTGTCTGCATGGACTTTAGCAAAGCCTTTGACAAGGTCCCGCATGGTAGGCTGGTCCAGAAGGTTCGAACACATGGGATCCAGGGTGAGCTTGCCAATTGGATACAAAATTGGCTTGGTGATAGGAGGGAGAGGGTGGTAGTGGAGAGTTGTTTTTCAGATTGGAGGCCAGTGACCAGTGGTGTGCCACAGGGATCAGTGCTGGGCCCTCTGTTGTTTGTCATGTATATTAATGACTTGGATGTGAATGTAAGGGGCATGATTAGTAAGTTTGCAGATGACACCAAAATTGGTGGTATAGTGGACAGTGAAGAAGGTTGTCTAAGGTTACAACAGGATATAGATAAACTGGGAAAGTGGGCAAGGGAGTGGCAAATGGATTTAATGCAGGTAAGTGCGAAGTAATGCATTTTGGGAAGTTAAACCAGGGCAGGACATATACAGTGGATGGCAGGGCCCTGGGGAGTGTTGCTGAGCAGAGACACTTTGGGCTGCAAGTACATAGTTCCCTGAAAGTGGCAACACAGGTAGACAGGGTGGTGAAGGCGGCGTATGGCATGCTTGCCTTCATCGGCCGAGGCACTGAGTACAAGAGTTGGGACGTCACGTTACAGTTGTACGTTGGTTCGGCCGCATTTGGAGTAGTGTGAGCGGTTCTAGCCGCTGCACTACCGGAAAGATGTGATTAAGCTAGCGAAGGTGCAGAAAAGATTCAAAAGGATGTTGCCTGGTTTGGAGGGCTTGAGTGAAAAAGAGAAATTGGATAGGCTGGGTCTATTTTCCCTGGAGCGAAGGAGGCTGAGAGGGGACATGATAGAGGTATATAAAATTATGAGAGGCATAGATAGGGTAGATAGCCAGAGTCTGTTTCCCATGGTAGGGGTGACTAAAACTAGAGGGCATAGATTTAAGGTGAGAGGGAGGAGATTTAAAGGGGATCAAAGGGGTAAATATTTCACACAAAGAATAGTGGGTATCTGGAATGAAATGTCAGAGGTGGTGGTGGAGGCAGGAACAGTAGCAACATTTAAGAGGCATGTGGACAGGTAATTGAATGAGAAAGGCTTAGAGGAATATGGAATTAATGCAGGCAGGTGGGATTAGTATAGATAGGCATTATGGTCGGCATGGACACGGTGGGCCAAAGGGCCTGTTTCAATGCTGTACGACTCTAAAACGTCTGGGCATTGTGTTAAGAGTTTCAGCAGGTGCAGTGGGAATTCTATGTCACAGTAAGTAGACAACTGACCTGTGGTGACACATTCAGTGCACCAAAATCCTATACTCCAAACCCACACGTATCCTGCACACGAACTAGCTCTCCTTCATTCCCCCTCCGACAAGGGACAAGACATAATTGCCCCATAATTCTCCACTTTTCCTCTTCGTGCTGGCTGCAGAGTTCCCAAAAGCAAGCGCCAGACAGCTCAGACATCTGAGCAAAGTCTGTAGAAGTGCACATTGCATCATTGTGTGCTATTGACAGCCTACTTTGTGGACCTATATAAATGTGGACTTGGGCAGTTGGAAGAACGCCTAAACTGTGCATGGAAACCAGGGCCTCCCATACAATCCTCCGACATAGCTTGTTCCTCAGATAGCAAGGGGTTGGGCTGCAAGTACATAGTTCCCTGAAAGTGGCAACACAGGTCGACAGGGTGGTGAAGGCGGCGTATGGCATGCTTGCCTTCATCGGCCGAGGCACTGAGTGCAAGAGTTGGGACGTCACGTTACAGTTGTACATTGGTTAGGCCGCATTTGGAGTAGTGTGAGCGGTTCTAGCCGCTGCACTACCAGAAAGATGTGATTAAGCTAGCGAGGGTGCAGAAAAGATTCACAAGGATGTTGCCTGGTTTGAAGGGCTTGAGTGAAAAATCCAGTAAAGTTTCCACCTACAGAGGTATTCCTGAAAATTCCTCATGGTCCATTGGTCTTTTCCCCCTGATCTGACGTAATGGGGCACCCCAAGTAAGTTCCAAACTTAGCACAAGGAGTCATCCGATCAAACAGCGCAGAAAATCCCATCTCTCAGAAGAACGGATTACACGAAGTGAAAATTAAATATTTCATGGAAAATCCAATCACACCCTCTCCTTACTGGAATATACCTCTCTTTACCAATACCTGCAAGAACATTTCTAAATTTTCTAACACGCAACAAGACAATCCAAAAAATCCAGGAAAGACTTAGGAGTAAGATATACACTGCAAGAAAACAGATGGAATGGAGTGGAGTATGGAAGCATGCCCTCATAACCACCAAGTGCAGAATAACACAGAGTATACCACGCCCATAAATTTGTCCACAAAATGCTAACGCTGGACGAAGACTACTGGATTTGCAGCAGAGTGATAAGCTGCTGGACACTATTTTCCTCCCGCTTAATTTTGGGCAGCAATCAAAATGACCACAGAGCATAAATGACCTTGCAATCCCCAATCCTGTGCCCATCTACTAATGAGCACATCTCCCTTCTCCTTCAATACAAGTTAATGTAACTGTCATGGCTCGTTTTAAAGCTCCATTCTTCTCATTGCGATAGAGCATAATCCTTTCCACAGGAAACATACATTCAGCATCTATAGAACATATGCCAGTTGGAATCTAACATATGGACTCATCCAATTTTGGAAAAAGCCAAGCTGTCTGGAACAAATTCCTGGAAGCTCACATGACTCTCAGAACTCACAATGACCCAGACCATCACTAAGAAAATCATAACGGAGCCACAAACTAATAACCTCCATGAAGTGGAATGCCCCAACTCTACAAAACCCAATCATCATATGCACAGAATCTTGGATTTCTCCCAGTCAAACCCCAGGAACATCTGAAGTTATTCTGACCCCCAAATTGCTTCCATATGTCCACAGCATACTTGCAAATCAATGTGCTAATGTAGCTCTCTGAAAGAAGAGCGACTTTGCAAATTGTATGCATGTAAAAAAAACTGGAGCAGAAAACTATACTCACTAAATGGGATAGGATTCACAGCTAACTAACATTGCTCATTGTTAACAGGCAACAATCAAGTGGGGTTTTTACAAATGAAAGCACAGGTACCAAATGCTTATTTAATATCAAATCGCCTCATTACATTTCTGTACAAAGCCAATAAAAATGAATTTTTATTGAAAATTCATAGTTAAATTGGTGATCAGCTCCACCATAGTTCAGGCACTTGGCAGCAGGGGGCCTTCACCACTCAAGGTTACAGTACCATACAAGGTATGGATAACATGAAGGGATGTAACTTCTGTGCTTTGCAAGCAATTTTAAACCTATACTACTTTTATGATTCAGCCCTGGAAGAAACTAAACCAATTACATTCACGGCACAACATTTAACTGAAAGTTTACTTCCAGTGGTTCGCTCACAAGGGCTTACTTTTAGGGACTACAGTAACTACAAATTTTTTCTGTGAGGATCCAGTTACTACTCTTGCATGAATTTGTTTTTGAAGCTAAATCCACCAACACAACAGAAATGAGCATAGTTTAAAGATTTGGAAAGGCTGCAACTTTCTTATTTGACACAAAGGATTATGTGCTCTGTACAAAACCAGTAGCAGCATTTTCGATTTTACACATCATATATTACACAATACATATTTTAAGGACATTAACAATCCCAACCAGCAGTTCTCACATACATACTACATTCAAACACACACAAAAACAAAACACAACCACCATTTTTGGTCCTATAAAGTAGCTTTTCTTTCTCGCATTAGTTTAATTCAGACTGCACACTAACTTTTCCAATCAGTTAAACATTACAGCACATGCCAAAAATAGCTCGCAGCCACCCTGGCCTCTGGCTCCATTGCCATGGAGATGGAACCACAGAATCTATAAATAGGCCATCAGCACCAAATCTTGAGATATTTTGCTGGAACAGATCCAGCCCAAACTCCACAAACAGAAAACACGCCATGCCTGAAAAGTTTTTCAGAAGATATTAGTGAACTGTTCGCTACAGCCACGTACTGTACACAGGGCTAGTGGTGGCAACAGTTCACAGACACATTTTATTTTTTTTTAAACTTGTTACAGAGTCAGGGTTCTGAATAGGTTCCCTAAAAACTTGGAATAGTAACAACAGTGTGAACGATCTGACCCCCTCCTTACAAGAATACACCACGCTAAAACATTGCAGTCTTACAGGTTTTTTTTTAAGTCAAGTCAGCTGCAAGACAAACATTATACTTGCAAAAGACAAAAAGTTTTTTGTTTTTATCCACAGTAGATGAACGCTCTCTCTCCCCATGCAACCCCCCCTCCCCACGCACCCCCCACCCACCACCACCGCCCCCGGCATAGAAGTTTAACACGTTTCATACTGATACTCAAGGATTTATTGTATTCATACATCTCAAAAATACTACTTTTTCTAACAAATCTTAGAGTTCAGGACACCGAGCTAGACATTTTGAATTCCGAGCCAATTATACTATTGTATCAGATGCACCATTACTCATGCAAAACAACTATTTGCATCTAAAATAAAAACAAGAAATGCTGGAAATACTCAGCAGGTCTGGCAGCATCTGCGGAGAGAGAAGCAGAGTTAACATTTCAGGTCAGTGACCCTTCATCAGAGCGGCAAAGGTTAGAAATGTAATAGGTTTTAAGCAAATAAAGCAGGGGTGGGGAAAGAGATAACAAAAGGCAAGGTGTTGATAGGACAAGGTCACAGAGAATAATTGACCAGAAGGTTATGGAGCACAGGCAAACGGTATGTGAATGGTGTGTTGAAAGACAAAGTGTTAATGCAGAGAACGTGTTAATTGACAGAAAAATGAACAGCCCTGGCCCAAAGCACAAACATAAAAAAAAAGTGGGCAGGTAAGAAAAATGAACAAAATTAAATTTTAAAAAACTGAAAATAAAAAGGGGGGGGGGGCCTGTCATGCTCTGAAATTATTGAACTCAATGGCTGTAGCGTGCCTAATTGGTAAAAAAGATGCTACTCCTCGAGCTTGCGTTGATGTTCACTGGAACACTGCTGCAAGACCAGGACAGATCTGTGGGCATGACAGCAGGGGGTGTGTTGAAATGGCAAGCAACCGGAAGCTTGGGGTCATGCTTTCGGACTGAGCAGAGGTGTTCCGCAAAGCGGTCACCCAATCTGCATTTGGTCTCCCCAATGTGGAGGAGACCACATTGTGAGCAGCGAATACAGTATACTAAATTGAAAGTAGTAAACTGCTGCTTCACCTGAAAGGAGTGTTTGGGGCCTTGGATTTACATTTGCTACATTGGTGATAATTCTCTTCACAATTTTGGAAACGGCAGTGGTGCCCTGTATGCATTTGCTAGTAACAAACACCACGAGCCCACAAGATTCCTGTTAATGTAGTTTCATGAATGGGACTAAGAATTTAGTTAGGAAGTTTTTACTATTAATGTGCTCATAAGTACTGTAATGTAACTGTTGAAAAAACCATTCTCTGCAATTAATAGTTCTCATCTATTAGCCTTTTCGATAAGTGGTTTTCAAAAAGTAAAACAAAGCAATCTATTTGATGTCCTGCATTTAGTAAATTTTAGTTTTAAATTTGAACATCTTTAAATCTTGCCTATAATTTTGAACCATGACAAATGGACAGAGACAGTGAAAAGTTTAGAATTTCTACAGCACCTTTAAAGTGGAAAAATGTCCTATTTCAGAAAGGCATAACCAGCCAACAATGGAAAGCAAGAAAGAGAGATAGTAGATGGGGTAACTAAAGCCTTCGTCAAAGAGGTGGGTTTTGAGGAGGATCTTTAAATGAAAGGGGGAAAATGGAAAGGTTTAGAGAGGAATTTCCAAAGCATGGGCCTAGATGGCTGAAGGCATAGCTGTCAATGGTTGGAGAAGGCACAAAACTTTAGCATTTGGTAGCTTTTATTTTTCCAAAGTATATCAAATCATATTTGATTTTAGAAACACTAATTTTGTCAACTAGTGGTCAAAATGTCCCGAAGAAAGTGAATATTGCTGAGCCATAAAGGCCAAAAAGTCCAAGGTCTACTCTCTGTTCTGCTCAGTGAACTCACCCAATGCAATAACTGATGTACTAAAGTTGGCTTCAGCATTCTGGGTTGGGGTGGAAAAGAAAAAAATCAGTCCCAGCTTGCACTCCTAATCGCGATCCGTGACTGTTGCTGGAATGCGTACACGTGTGCTCATTGGGTGAGGGCAAAAACAGGCTTGGCTGTGATGTCCTCCATGATGGAATTACCTGCCAAAGCTGGTTGTGTAGGCTAACGCAATGATTAGCCACTTGAGGCTGACCAATTGCCATAAAAATGCAACACAAGTCAGTTTTTTTTTAAAAAGCGTGAGGCAGAAAGGTGAAAAAAAATTACAAAAAGTAACCTTGTGATTGATATAAATTGGTCGCAACCATGCAACGTCAAAATTGAGGACATTATTACACTCTGAAAGCCACTTCTGTAACCTAAGGGACTGTGGTATACAACTGAGAAACAAAGAAAAATTGTCATACTGATACGTTATAATCATTGTTTTCTTTAGTTATCATTTAGCACATAGCTCAAAGAATATTCCTGCTCATCAATGTAAAGGGCAACCACTCAATTAACATACAACAGAAGCAACAGTCTTCTGTCATTTCTAAAAACTTGCCAGCTGCAATGAATCTGTATTTTAGAATGTAAAAGCATTGCCCAATAACTATTACGGTGAAGCTTTATTAACTCAACGTGCAGAACTGCCATGGAAAGTGAACACCACCACTATATCATGTAACATTTTGTATTACTCTAAACTGTACTTATTTGTAACTTATCTCCTTTCATAACACATTGTATAACTGCTGTAGACATATCCCAAGATCAATTATAAGCTGGTAGTTGCAAGAACTTTAGAGATCAGGAGTTGCTTGTAAATTCCAAGTTTCATGTCACAAGAAACCAGACGGAAATGACTAACTTTTTGTTAACGGAGAAAATATACACACACAAAAATAAACAACACAAACATGTAAAATTATGTAATGTTACAGAAAGCAAGCCATTCAGCTCAGTTAGACTGTGCTCGCATTTTTCTCCAAGAAGCAACAAGATGAATTCCATTCACATGCTCGCTTCCCATAGCCCTTTTTCATCCATCTATTTTACGCACTTCACGTCAACAGTTTCCGACTGAAAATACCAAATTCTAATTTGTAAAAAGTATTATTTCTAATCTCCCTTTTAATTGCATTTGCAATGATCTTAGACACATATAGGTAAACCTCATAACTCAATATAAAATACATATGCATCATCATCATGACACCTTTACCAACATCTTTAACCATCTCAAGACAAAGTAATCATGGATACAAATGACAATTACTTTGATCACCTGTCATGCAGAGCCTATGGCTGGAATTTTAATCGGCATGCTGTGGGTCCCGCTACCAGGACAAAATGTGAGCTCCAAGCCCGCGTGGGTGAATGGTGGGACTGTGGAAGGGATTTTACTGGCGTCTGCCAATTAAAAGGCTGCTGCTAGGAGCGCCATCAAATTAAGGAGGTGGCCTGCCTCTCCGAGCTGCTGGTCCAATCAGCGGCAGCCATTGCCGTCAGGGGTTCCTCTGTGGGTCACTGAATATCCAGAAAAGACGAACCCTACCAGGAAGCCACCTAAACAAAGCTGGCGGACCCCTCACAGGGCAATGTGTGGGGAAAGCGAGGGGGCATCCCAATGCCAGAAAAGTGGATTAATTGGCCGTTCACCTCCAGTTGGTAGGCAGTCGAGCCACTGCTGTTCCTACTTCTGGGAATATCCCATGGCGACAGGCAGACATCGGGCTTCCCTCCTGATGCCTTCTGCTGCCATTTTTACCAGCCCTCTCGCCTCCTAACACATCTCCAATAGGCTCGTAAAATCCCAGCCTATGCCCCTCACCCTCATACAATATTCATTCCTGATCAAGTACTCTATTCCACCAGAATTCCGATTCTGTTCCAATGAGGAACTTAAAGGGTCATTAGCGAAGTAGTAGTACTGAAGAAATTAATGGGATGAAAAGCAACAAATCCCCTAGACCTGATGGCTTATATCCTTGGGTTTTAACAACAAAGGCTGCAAAGATAGTAGTTTTGATCTTTCAGAATTCCCTAGATTCTAGAATTGTTACCTTCCAATCCATGGGAACCAATGTAACACCACTGTTCAAGAAAGGAGGGAGAGAAAACACAAGAAACTATAAGCTAGTTAGTCTGAAATCAGTAGTAGGGCAAGTGCTAGGATCTATTATTAGGGACGTGGTAAAATGGCACGTGGAAAATCACATGATTTGGCAGAATCAACAGTTTTATGACAGGAAATCGTATTTAGTAAATATACTGTGTTTTTTTTGAGGGTGTAACTAGCAGGAAAGGTTAGGGGAGAGCCAATGGATATCGTATATTTAGATTTTTGAGAAGGCATTCGATAAGGTGCCACACAAGAAGTTGTGACACAAGATTACGGCTTATGGGATTTGGGGTATTATTTTAACATGCACGGAGGATTGGGTTATGGACAGTTAACAGAAAGTAGGAATAAACAGGTCATTTTGGGGGGCAGAACAGAACTAGTGGAATGTCACAAGGATCAGTTTTGGACCTTAGCATCTATATTACTGTCTTTGATGAGGGAACTGAGTGTAATGTATTAAAGTTTGTTGACGATACAAAGCTGGGAAAGCAAACTGTGAGGATGCAGCAAAAAGGCTGATCGGGCAAGAAGGTAGCAGAGAGAGTATAATGTGTGGAAGTGTGAAATTATCCACTTTGGTAGGAAAAATAGAAAAGCAGAATTTTTTTTTTTTTAAAAGGTGAGAAACTATCAACTGTTGGTATTCAGGAGTATTTGGGTAGCCTGATACATAAATCACAGAAAGGTTTGGCACGAGAGATTGTTCCCCCTGGCTGGAGTGTTTTGAACTAGAGGTCATAGCCTCAGGATAAGGGGTCAGCTGTTTAGGACTCAGAAGAATGGTCATTTCTTCACTTGGGGCTTGTGAAGCTTTAGAATTCTTGACCCCAGAGGAGTGGATGCTCGAGTATATACAAGACAGATTGAAAGATTCGTGGGCACTAAGGAAATCAACAGAATAGGGATAGACCATGATCTTATTGAATGGCAGAGCAGACTTGAAGTGCTGTATGGCTTTCTCCTGCTTCTATTTATTATGTTCTATGTACTCCATTCCACCCTCACAAATTTTGACTCCAGTATTCCATTCCACCTTCATAAATTTTGACTCCATGACTTCATTCCAATGTTTCCTCTAATTTCTGTTTGCTGTGCATGAAAGGCTTGTTGCACTGCACAGTCCCTTTAGGACAGAGGCATGGCCAAGAATGTATGCATCTTCAAGGGAACGTTGCTCAATCGTGGCTTGTTTGTTCCCTGTGCGACACCCGTGCAGCTTCGAGGAAACATTGTATTCCAGCCTCACTAACTGACTATCTACAGCATCTATTCCATCGTAACTTGATTGATGAAATCAGCAAAAGATTGAAATATTTAAACTGAAGGAAGGAAAACCCTAAGTATCTTAAATTTGATTCCTACAATATTCTAGTCCTTAAACTCCTAGCATTAATTACTATTTCATCTACAAAGATGTTCCCAAATACACATTTTTCATTAAACTGGCGGTCATTAATTGCTTTGAAGAGATGGTCTGCTGCTTTTCATCACCTTATAGTGTTAGTCTGATCAGCATTGCATCTTTGAGCTTTACCCCGATTCAACAGGGTGTAGAACAAACATTCGCAGTTAACTCCCGTTTATCAGTAGAAAATAGCATTTGGTTAATGTTTTAAGTTTTCCTATGTATTTCTCCCAGCAATGAGACTCATGGTGAGGTCAAATGAAAAGATTCACAAATTATTCTTGCTACAAATAAGTTAAACATTTACTTTGAAACTTTGGTTTCACTTGGTAACGATATTAATTAGCGCTAGGAAACAAAGTACTGAAGGAATAGGCTCCACCTTAGATTGGGCACAATTTTAACTGCGTAAGTAAATGGATTTTGAGTGAATTAAAATAGGGCCCACTGTGTTTGCAACATCAAGTTTTCCCCTTAATGGTAGTTAATTTTATTATGACAGTTTACAACCAGCATGACAGAGGATACGTGAAGAACTGTTGGGCAGGTTTTAAAAATGTACTCCACACCACAAATTAGGTAATCTTTTACCAGATTAATGCTTCAACAGGTTAGATTGATTGAGGATGCTCATGCCTGCCACTTGGTCAGCTGCAATTTGTCCAAGAGCTTGATCTAGAAAATGCTCGTGAGTTGCACTATATCCTTAATCACGTTATAAAACTTTCAGGTCAGGTTTTTTATTTGGCATTTATGTTGGATGATAACAGGTTCTTCCTCAATGCTATGTTACTTAAACCACCATTTTAGGTAAATGGTATCATAAAATTATTTTTGGCTAAAGCAGATTTATCTTCTTTCAATCCAACCTGAACTTTCAATGGTAGGAAGGGGTTGAACTACCACCTTTCAGATCGTCAAATGCATTATCAGTTGTCATTTATGCTGTATAAGATTTAATCCAGATTACATCATGGTCCAGATGATATTTCACACTAAACTGCTCAATACGGAAGAAAGGTGTTGACCAATGTTGAAATCACAGCTCTATTGATG
The DNA here is from genome assembly GCF_036365525.1 of Heterodontus francisci. Lineage (NCBI taxonomy): Eukaryota > Metazoa > Chordata > Chondrichthyes > Heterodontiformes > Heterodontidae > Heterodontus > Heterodontus francisci. Next base: position 30,048,074 of record NC_090386.1, on the reverse strand, counting down.
TGAAGAACACTCACTGTATTGTGGCAAGATCGGGCCAGAAACATGATACTTCCTTGTTTTTGGATGGTAGCACTTCATTATTTATTGGGAAGTCTCATGTTTCCAGCCTGATCTTGCCACAATACAGTGAATGCTCTTCAAATCAAAAAAAGAGCTGTGATTTCAACATTGGTCAACACCTTTCTTCAAAGTCCAAAATTCAAAGCAATACATGACAACAGATAGGAAATCACATACAGGCACACTTTATGGATATGTACAGTTAAAGTACACCTGAAAACAAAAACAATAAAAGCTGGAAATACTTGGCAGGGTAGACAGCATCTGTGGAAACACAGAAGTGAGTCATTCAAGATTTCAGATCTAAGACCTTTCCTAAGGAGCTGAAGTGTTTTGCATTATGTTTAAATTGTATGCACTCAGGATTCCTCAATACTAACAGTCAGCTCAAAAAGTAGAAGATTCTCTGCTCTATTATTCAGCTTGGGCCCCTCATCATGAACAGCAAAGTATGGCAGTATTTATTTTTTTAAAAAGTAAGCCTCAAAGAAGTTATCATGAACAATCAGAATAATGAAATAGTTATAACTACTAAGAAAATCAAGAATGAATACAAAAATTCTCTTATCTATAGACTTCAGAACAAAATACATTAAAATGGCCCAACTCCACTTCTTTGTGCAGGAACTTAGTTAACATCCAAAAGCTACTGCACAGTTTAAGATTTTAAGAAAGGATCAAATTAGAATCCTTTTCATTTAAACAAAATCATTTTCCCAGCACAAAGCCAAGTAAGGTCCATAATTACCCGCAACAGAGACAGAAAAGCACAGATTAGGAATGGTTTAGATGGATTTTCAACAAAAATAATCACATGCTCTCCTTTTTTAAGAAAAATTTTAAGGACGCTTCTCTACTCATGAGATTCCAAGTGTTTTCTGATATTAGGTTGTCAGTGTCAGTAATGCCCAATCAGAACTTGGGTTAGGGTTTCAACATTTTCTCCAAACGCCAAAAGGGAGCCCATTCAAAATTAACATTTAAAAAAATAATTAAATCAAAAAAACTCCAATTTTTAAACTGTCCAGCTATAATATAAACCTAGCTCAGAGAACTGCAAACCCCATTTAATATCATATGCCACTGATTTTTAAGAGGACTTCCATTATAACACCTATAAACCCAACTCTTCTCGTCATATGGACAACTGACTGATCAGGAGACCAGAGATCCCGATGTGAGAAACCCCCCATTTCTGGAAATACATATTTATGGGATACAGTAATTTTGAAGATTTGGCCTTATAAAGTGCCATCCACCGAACACCCAAATGCACTCAAACCTGGCAGCAGACTCCAGATGATGTTTTCATTTTGTTGTGGATTATTAAAATGAACCATATTGCTGCAATGTTGGCAGTAATATCTGTCTGTGCTCAATACTCTCTTCTGGGAAATCAGGGAAGCCAGATTGGAAAAAATCACTAGGTGCCAAAGATTAAAAGGATTCGAAATGGATTCCTAACATTCTCTCTGTCAGCCAAAAGAAAAGACTGAAGCATGAAGTAACACTTAATTTTAAATCGGAGGCAATTTTCCTCAGAAATAAAATCAGCTTGAAATTATTTTCTATTAAACAAATCTAATATGCTGCTGTAATTGCACCGGTATTTCGAGTAAACTGCTTAAATGGACAGAACTGTTAAGACTTGGACATGATTGGCAGGTCCAGCAACAAACTTCAACCTTAATAGTGTGCTATTGGAGTAAATTGAAGAGCTCACTGAAAACACTGGAACTGAAAGGGTTAAGTGGCAGTTAAAAGCAAGTAAATAGAATTCACTGGATTTTGAAAACCAGAATTTTGGGCAACACTAGTTTATGTCATGTAATCTTTTTTGCTGGTTCTTCTTATTTGTCCCACAGAGGCCTGGTTTGATTTTCCCCATACAGGTCCCATAATGACTGCTATCACCTTGATTAAAGAACACTAGCAACAGTAAAGCAGCAAGCAAACGATACACATTAGTAAAGGTATTTGTGCAATAAAGGTCAACCATTCATATTCTGCAATTCCTATGAATACTATTCCAAGCAGTGCTATTCCATCACTTTAGAGCATTTAGCCAAATAAGAAAACATGAACAATTCAGGTTTTTTTTAAGCAACCAATGTTAAAACACGTCGATAAAAACATCGAAACAGCAAACTGAAAATACCTGTCAAACTCATCTTGCGAAATATTACATTCTTGTTTGACCAATAATATTTCATCTGCATCTGGTCATTAATCCAACATTTCCCTCCAATTAAATGGAGTGCACTGCCTGAGAGTGTGGTGGAGGCAGGTTCAATTGAAGCATTCAAAAGGGAATTAGACATTTATATGACAAGGAAGAATGTGCAGGGTTACGGGAAGGTGGGGGAATGGAACTGTGCGAATTGCTCTTTCGGAGAGCCGGTGTGGAGATGATGGCCGAATGGCCTCCTTCTGCACTGTAACAATTCTGTGAAAAACTGATGCATAAGTTTGAGCCACAAACAGAAAAGCTGATTCTTACCACGGAAACAGGATTTGGGCAGGATTTGAGAGCCTGCTGAGATCAGGAGCCTGAAAATACCGGAACCAGCTGGCATGCCGGTTTCCCAATTCCATTCCTGGGGTCAGATATTTTAAATAAGGCAGGCTTGGGCTGGTGTGGCTGACCAACCCCATGAGGAGGGCAGCCTATTAGGCTCATTAAGAATCTTGCTAAAGCCAAATTAAGGAGGCCGACTGGGATTTTCCAGTTGGCCTCCAGTTTCCCAACTTGATGGGGGGCTGGGGGCATCGATCAACTGCAGGGAGGATGTTACCCAGCAGAAGGCCTCGATGCCAGTGCTCCAGGCAGGCCCACAGGCCCTCCCTGCCTACCTGGGGATGAGTGCAGCTAAATGCCACAATTCCTCCACACCCTGCAACAGTGGAGGCCCAGTTGCTTGCACTATTTAATTAAAAATTTTTTAACTGGCTGAGAAGACAAACTCACGCTGAAGCACCCTCTCAGTTACCTACTTTTTAACTGTAGCCGGGTGTTCTTCTCAAGCTGGAAGGCCTCTGATTGGCCATCCATCTTCGAAATCTCACCCCACAGCCCTTAATTGGGACCCGGAATCTGACTCTATGTTTCCCCGCTGAGGTGGGTTTGGGACCCGCAAACAGTCCTAGCTCCTGTTTCCCACCCCCAAAGTGAAAATTCAGCCCTACATGTCATTTTTCTCCCAATCTGCAGGCTTTGCAACCCTGTACTTCAACATTTCAAGTACGCAGTAGATTATTAATTAAAATCACTTAATTAAGTCATTCAAATTATCTGAAATTCCCATTTTGTGTTATGTTGTTTAATTCAGCTTACTGGATAATTTGAATTTCCTTTAGCTCATGACTGAATTTTTGGGAGTAGACAGTACAAAGAAAAAGGCAACACTACTCAGATTGCCCTACATCTATATAATACACAAACGTAATTGCTTTTTTAAAAAAAACTGGTGGTCAATACAGCTGGTTACATTTTTGGCACAGTCTGTTATTCTTCTCCATCAACAAATGACAGAACGTTTATCACAGAAACAGTGCCACAATGTTATTATTTTGTTAGAACAGTACAAAACAAGTCTGAAAGACTTAAGTCCAACATAGGTAGCAACCTTTTCAAACAAAGAATCAAACATTTTTTCTGATTGCAGTCATGCTGGTCACTGTTATTATCTGTAGGTGCTTCAGCAGCAGTCAGATGTGAGATGAATAAGGTACTTTTGTACCCATGTTATCACAGAATTGTTACAACACAGGAGGCGGCCATTTTGTCCATCGTGTCCATGCCAACTCTATACACAAGCAACTCAAATAGTCCCATTCCCCGGCTCTTTCCTTGCAGCTCTGTAAATAATTATCTTTAGGGGCTTATCCAATTGGCTTTTAAAAGCCACGATTGAATCTGCCTCCACCAAACACTCAGACAATGCATACCAGATCCTAAGTACTCGCTGCATAAAGAAGTTTTTCCCCCATATTGCTGCTGGTTCTTTTGCCACTCACCTTAAATCAGTGCTCTTTGATTCTCGAACAATTGCAACAGCTGCTCCCTATCTACTTTGTCCAGACCCATCATGATTTTGAACACCTCTATCAAATCTCTTCTCTAAGGAGAACAGCCCCAACTTCACAAATCTATCCACAGGCAAACATCAGCAGTTTGGATTGACAGGTGGTCCCTCAGCCCAGGAACCATTCTCGTAAATCTTCTCTGCACCCTCTCTAAAGCCTTCCGATCCTTCCTAAAGTGTGGTGTCAGAACTAGACAATACTCCAGTTGAGGCTGAACCAGTGTTTTATGCTGAACCTTTATAACTTCCTCGTTTTTATACTCTATTCCTCTATTTCTAAAGCCCAAGATCCCATATGTCTTTTAACCACTTTGTCAAACTATCACGCCACCTTCGACAATTTGTGGACATATACCCCCCAGGTGTCTCTGCTCCTGCACCCCTTTTAGAAATAGGCCTTTTATTTTATATTGTCTCTCCTTGTTTTTCCTACCAAAGTGTATCACTTCACTTAAATGTCATTTCCCGAGCCTGTGCATGCCCTCCTGAAGTCATAGAGTCAGAGTTATACAGCACAGAAACAGGCCCTTCGGCCCAATGTGATGTGTCTGTGCCGGTCATCAAGCACCTATCTATTCTAACCCCATTTTCCAGCACTTGGCCCGTAGCCTTATACACTATGGCGTTTCAAGTGCTCATCTAAATACTTCTTAAATGTTTAGAATTCCTGCCTCTACCACCCCTTCAGGTAGTGTGTTCCAGATTCCAACCACCCTCTGGGTGAAAAAAGAATTACTCTGTCCTTACCTGGTCTGGCCGACATGTGATTGCAGACCCAAGGTAATTTGGTAAGATAGTTCACTGCTTGGTGTAGTGTCTTAAAAAGTATAAGCTTAATTAGAAGTGATTATGAGTAATAATGCTTTAAATATTGTTAAAATAACTATATGTAAGCGGAGTTATTGTCCTCAGTTCACAATATTTCCAAGTTTTAGGTCATCTGCAAATTTTCAAATTTTGCCCTGTACACCCAAGTCTAGATCATTAATATGTACTAAGAAAAGCAATGGTCCTAGTACTGACACCAGGAAACCCCATTGTATACGTTCTTCCAATCTGGAAAACGACTCTTCACCACTACCATTTCCTGTCACTCAGCCAACTTTGTATCCACGCTCTCACTTTCCTTTATTCCATGTTATACTACTAATCATACTTAAACAAAGCAAAACAAAATTAAAGAACTTACTCTCATCACAACGAAACTCTTGTTCTTGATATTTAACACAAATTCCTGAATGAACATTTGCCAAAAAATCATTCAGCATTTTTGGAGCATTGTTCCGTTGCCTCCAGTGTTCCATCCTTGGTTCATCTATATATTGATGCTCACCATAATCTGCAGGCACAGGATCAGTTTCATATGTATGCTGATGACATTCAGCTTTACCTCTCCCACTACCTTTCTCAACCCAATGATGACCTCTTGTACTATTAATTTGCTCGTCCAGCATCAAGCCATGGATATGACACTACTTTTTCCAACTTAGCAAGACCACCGAAATTTTTTCTGTACCGATGTAAACCTTACAATCAATTTCACTGTTATTCCCGGACACTTTCTCAATTAAATGAGATTGCGCGAAAGCTTGGTATTTCGTTTAACACCTAGTTGAGCTTTAAACACCACCTGTCAATCAAGACTGATGTTGCCAGTCTTTGCCCATAGCACTGAAACCCTTAAACATACTTTTGATTATTCCAATGTCCTTCTTTCTGGCATCCAATTCTATTAACATTTGTACAGCCTTATCTACCCAAGGTGCTGCCTTGAATTTCTGTACCGCAAAATTCCTTTGCTCTTACACAGCACTGAGCATACTGCCACTTACAGAAATTGCTGCAGTTATTTTTACTTAAACCACAATGTATTACCTCACTTAGACAGAATTCTATATTCCTTTTTTTTTAAGCCAATTTCCCCCATCTCATCAATATCCCTTTGTTGTTTCCTCAGAGAGAGAGCGCATGCGCGCACGCGGGGAAGCGGGAGGGAGAGAGAGCGAGAGCGCGCCAGAGAGCGAGGGAGAGAAAGAGAGAGAGAAGAGAAGAGAGCACCAGAGAGAAAGAGAGAGAGAAGAGAGCACCAGAGAGAAAGAGAGAGAGAAGAGAAGAGAGCACCAGAGAGAAAGAGAGAGAGAAGAGAAGAAAGCACCAGAGAGAAAGAGAGAGAGAAGAGAAGAGAGCACCAGAGAGAAAGAGAGAGAGAAGAGAAGAGAGCACCAGAGAGAAAGAGAGAGAGAAGAAAAGAGAGCACCAGAGAGAAAGAGAGAGAGAAGAGAAGAAAGCACCAGAGAGAAAGAGAGAGAGAAGAGAAGAGAGCACCAGAGAGAAAGAGAGATAGAAGAGAAGAGAAGAGAGAAGAGAGAAAAAGAGAGAGAGAGAGAGGGAGAGAGAGAACACTTGCTAAATCGCTCGTTACAAACCTGCATTTCAAAATGCCCACGAATACTGTACAAATAAGCAGCTCAACAATGCCATATTCTTCAATGATGCGATTATAGTATAGCAGAGGCATTGTCTCACCCAAAATTATTTGCAATTCCAATTTGAGATTGCCTTCAGAGTTCCTGCGGCTCTAGCTTTTCCTTTCTGTTTCTTGCCACTCCTCTAACCAGTTATCAGAGTTAGGGTGCATGGGGTTATATCGCCTATAGCTGACCCTGTTCACCACTGGTATTGTTTACTTGTTTCCGTTTAAAAACTAATTCAGTTTAAAAGTGCTCAAGAACAGAAATCAAACATTAAGTCTCTGATTTGAGCAAACTATTTGGGATTCTAAAATGCCACCTGAATAAGACCATAAAAAAAACTTCAAATTAAAAAAAATAACTCCAACAATTATAACACTTTGTAAAGATGTAGTTGACTGCACTCGTGAAGACTCGCTGCAACAGTAATAAACTGGCACCTAGAACGTATGCCTCACTTTGTCAAAAATGGTCAGCCACTGCCACAGTAACATTATGGGTGGAACAACAATCATTTCTTTTGGGAACATCGAAACAGGAATAAGCCATTCAGCCCCTCACTCCAGTTCTGTCATTCAATTAGATCATGGTTGATCTGTACCTCTATTCCATTAACTCAGCTATTCTCCATATCATTGGATATCTTTACGTAACAAAAACCTATTGAATTCAGTCTTAAAAATTTCAAGTGGCTGAGCAACCAGAGACATTTTTGGGGAGAGAAAAGTTCCAGATTTTCACTCTCATTTGTGTGGAAAAAATGCTTCCTGATTTCAATCCTAAGTGGCCTTGCTCTAATTTTATTATGCTAACTTGTTTTGGATTCCTCCACTTGAGGAAATAATTTCTCTGCATCTATCTTAGCAAATCTCTATCATTTTAAATGCCTCAGTTAGATCACCTTTCTAAACTCAAGGGAATGCAGTAAAGGTTATGCACCCTTGCTCATAATTAACACTTGTACGATTCTGACGAATCTGTGCTGTATCTCTTTCAATGTAATTTTCCTGAGGTACAGTTCTCCGAGGTGAACACAGTATTCAAGTGCAGTTGACCAAAGCTCTAAAACTGAAGCATCACTTCTTCACTTCTGAATTGGGGGAAGGCCGATTTCAATATGATAAAACAGGATCTGGCCAAAGTGGACTGGGAGCAGCTACTTGCAGGAAAGTCTACATCTGACCAGTGGGAACTATTCAAAGAGGAAATAGTGAGAGTTCAGAGCCAACATGTACCCGTTAAGGTGAAGGGCAAGACCAACAAGTCCAGGGAACCCTGGATGTTAAGGGATATAGAGGATTGGATCAGGAAAACAAAAAGGAGGCTTCTGGCAGATTCAGAGTGCTGAAAACAGCAGAGGCCATAGAGAAGTATAGTAAGTGTAGGGGGGGTACTTAAAAAAGTAATTAGGACAGCGAAGAGGATACATGAAAAAACACTGGCGGGCAAGATAAAGGAAAATCCCACGGTGTTTTATAAGTATATTAAGGGCAAGAGAATAACCAAAGAGTAGGGCCCATTCGGGACCAAAGTGGCAAAGTGTGTGTGGAGCCGGAGGACATAGGTGAGGCTTTAAATGATTACTTTTCATCTGTGTTCACTATGGAGAAGAACAATGCAGGTGTAGAGATTAGGGAGGGGGATTGTGATATACTTGAACATAATAGCATTGAAAAGGAGGAAGTATTAGCTGTTTTAGCAGGCTTAAAAGTGGATAAATCCCCAGGCCCAGATGAGATGCATCTCATGTGAGACAAGGGAGGAGAAAGCAGGGGCTCTGACACAAATTTTCAAATCCTCTCTGGCCACAGGAGAGGTACCAGAGGATTGGAGGACAGCGAATGTGGTACCATTATTCAAGAAGGGTAGCATGGATAAGCCAGGCAATTACAGGCCGGTAAGTCTAACATCAGTGGTTGAGAAACTATTGGAAAAATTCTGTGCAACAAGATTAATCTCCACTTGGAGAGGCAGGGATTAATCAGGGATAGTCAGCATGGCTTTGTCAGAGGGAGATCATATCTAACTAACTTGATTGAATTTTTCGAGGCACTTGACTAGATGTGCAGATGAGGGTAAAACAGTTGATGTAGTCTACGTGGACTTCAATAAGACTTTTGATAAGGTCCCGCATGGGAGATTGGTTAAGGAGGTAAGAGCCCATGGGATCCAGAGCAATTTGGCGAATTGGATCCAAAATTGGCTTAGCGGCAGGTAGCAGAGGGTGATGGCTGAGGGTTGTTTTTGCGGGTGGAAGCCAGTGACCAGCGGTGTATCGCAGGGATATGTGCTAGGACCCTTGATGTTTGTAGTGTATATTAATGATTTAGATGTGAATATAGGAGGTATGATCAGTAAGTTCACAGATGTCGCGAAAACTGGTGGTGTCGTAAATAGGGAGGAGGAAATCCTTAGATTACAGGACGATATAGATGGACTGTTAAAATGGGCGGAGCTGTGACAAATGTAATTTAATCCGGAGAAGTGTGAGGTGATGCATTTTGGGAGGACTAACAAGGCAAGGGAATATACAATGGATGGTCGGACCCGAGGGAGTACAGAGGGTCAGAGGGACCTTGGTGTACTTGTCCATAGATCACTGAAGGCAGCAGCACAAGTAGATAGGGTGGTTAGAAAGGCATATGGGATGCTTGCCTTTATTAGCTGAGGCACAGAATACAAGAGCAGGGAGGTTATGATGGAACTGTATAAAACATTAGTTAGGCCACAGCTGGAGTACTGTGTACAGTTCTGGGCACCACACTATAGGAAGGATGTGATTGCGCTGGAGAGGGTGTAGAGGAGATTCACCAGGATGTTGCCTGGGCTGGAGCATTTCAGCTATGAAGAGAGACTGGATTGGCTAGGGTTGTTTTCCTTAGAGCAGAGATGGCTGAGGGGGAACATGATTGAGGGATACAAAATTGAGGGGCATTGATAGGTTAGATAGGTAGGAAGAAACTGTTTCCCTTAGCGGAGGGATCAATAACCGGGGGCCTAGATTTAACGTAAGGGGCAGGAGGTTTAGAGGGGATTTGATGAAAAGCATTTCCACTCAGAGGGTGGTTGGAATTTGGAATGCACTGCCTGAAGGGGTGGAGGAGGCAGGAACCCTCACAACATTTAACAAGTATTTAGATGAGCACTTGAAATGCCATAGCATACAGGGCTACGGGCCAAGTGCTGGAAAATGGGATTAGAATAGTTAGGTGCTTGATGGCCAGCACAGACACGATGGGCTGAAGGGCCTGTTTCTGTGCAGTATAAATATGACTCTATATACTTTCTGTCCGCAAAGAACAGGGCTATCAGTCAAGCTGCCTGGTTTAAATTTCAAACTAAGCTGGGCAGTTAACTGTCAGTCACAGTTAACTGGTGCATTCTCCATGGCAACACCGCTACCAGAGTTCACTTGCCAACCAATCAGCACTCTCCTCTCATCATATAAATTTGTTGTATTCTTACATTGGTAGTCTTGCGGATTGTCCTGATGAGTGCAAGATGAAAAGCTTCGACATAATGTCTCTATTTTCAGCAATACTCAAGTTCTGTACTACGAAAAACTATCCCTGCAGTTGTGGTGGATGGTTAAACAAAGAATTGAGGTTTAGAGCTGATTGACCATCTTGGGGCAAATTCCATAATCATGACAAACTCTTCCTTTTTGGACTTCATACCAGTGTAATAAGAGATTGGCATTCTTCCAATGGTAAGAATCCTTGATTTCACCCATTAGAGGCAAACCATCATAATTCAAATGATCAAAACAGAATCAGGTACATTCTCTCCATAAAGCAGTTCACACGTCTGACAATTCCATCATTAATTGGGTAATTTTCAGGAGCCAGCTAACCAGATAGTTCAGGTGGCTTAAACTTTATGCCTAGGAACCTTGAACTATTGATATAAACATCTCTAATACTCAATGATTTAATTTTTTTTAAGTCTCAAAAGGGACAGATACAAAGTGCATGAGAATAGTATACACATGGAGGGTTAAGCTAAAAAAAAATATAGCAGGAGTCGGCCCTTCAAGCCTGCTCCGCCATTCAATAAGATCATGGCCGATCTGACTGATCTTATCTCCACTTTCCTGGCCTGCCCCTCCACCCTTGACTCCCTTGTCAATCGAAAACCTGTCGAATAGTTGCACTATTTACAATGTGGAGTGGGAAATTCTGGCGGGCAATGATCAAACTAAATGCAGATTATGTCCATATCAAAAGCAACTGCAAGTTTTTTGAGAAAAAAAAAACACATGCCAATACAACTGCATGGGAATGGGACTAAGCAGTCATTTCTACTGGAGAGCTGGCAGAGATGCCAAAAGGTCCAATAACATTCTTCTGTGCTGTATCATTCTACTGTATGATGTCACTATAGCACAATTACAGTACTACCATTTTTCATCAATTCTCCTTATGTTCTATTAATATTTAAACAATGGTACAAAATAAGGATTTAAATCTTGTATTTTTACACAAGAATAATCTGAATAGCTTTCATTCAAAGTCATCACAAGGTCGGGACGAACTTTACTAATTCATTCCATTTTAAAAAGGAATATTTCAATTAGAATCAGTCATATTATTTAACTACAAATATATTCCACGTAAACAGGGTATAAATAGCAAGCCTATTTTATTCTCAAAGCTTCAGGCTATAAATACCGGAACTGCAGAGGGCTTCAGCCTTCTTACTGCACTTGCAAATCAAATATTGGTCAAATATAGCCACAGCTTGTCCCCAGGGCAACTTATATAGCCAAATTCCACCTTCAATATTGAATTATGCACCCTGACCCACCATCAGCACAGAGACAGCAGATATCTTTGGGTTTGCTGCACACCTTAAAAATAGTATCACACAGTAAGCATCGCATAAATTAATCTTCCTGATGTAAAATTATCATGGTAAATGCAATCTGTCTTTATGACTTCCTTCCTTTCATTTATATCTCAAAAGGGAAAGATGTATCAACTGTTGTGCGACCGCCTTTAAAAGTGATGTCCCTTTAACATTTTAGGATGCTAATGAGCTAAGTGTCAGGATGTAGTTACGTGACAACCAGCCTGAGCCACTAACTGGAACACCAACAGGCAGGTGCTGTTCATAGATAGCTTGCACTGTATATACTTGTTTGCTGTGATTATAAAGGTGTTAGAAAGCTTCAACCAACTGAACTCCACGAATTTCATTTATGTTGCATCAGACAAGATAAAAAGCTTCTCATTACATGGTGGCAGCTGTGGTGAGAAGTCAAAATCCAAGATTGAAGACCACAGGGAAATAGCTTTAAAAACTATCTACAGCTATCAGAAAGTTAAAAGAAACACTGGCCTAAATAATGTAAAGAAGAACAAAATACTCTCCTCCAGCTGTAGAAGACAGAGATCTGAACGACAGGCTGCAAATCAATCACTATGATCAGGTGAGTCAGTGTGCTGTCGGTACAGGAACCCCAGTTTAAAAAAAAAAGTGAAGCCTTGAAGTCCTTAAAGAATTGATTTTTTTTTCTCTCAAAGGCTCCCTGGTGGGAGAGTAAAAAATTCGGGGATGACCCAATTCCTCCCCCAAGCTGATCAGGTCCGCGCCATTATAGGAGGCGCCCAACAGTGAAAAGCACGGAAATCCTCCATTCACGCAGCTGAAGATATAAAGAGAAACCATTAAATCACTCCAGCGTGAAGAGCTTTCCATTCACACAGCCAGAGTTTAAAACTCATAAAACCACTCAAGTGTGAAGAATTGCCTATTGAGTGGCTATATAAACAAACTGTAGCCAAAAAAGCACTTGAAATGCCAATTACACAGCTGTATAAACAGACTACAATGTTCGAAGCTAGATAAAATAGCTGCTCCCGATCAAACCAACCAGTCTAAAGAACAGAGAATTTTTTTTTAAAAGGGAAGTACAGAGTCACAGAACCAAGTCTTAAAGCAACTTTTAAAGCAAAAGAACAGCAGAAAGATCGATACCAATTTTCCCAGCATGAACTGGAAAGCCTTGGACATCCTATCAGAGTTCAAACTGTTCCAATAGAGAATGCAATTATGCCTTACAGACCCAGTAATTGTAGAACCAGAAAAAAGAGGCAGTAAAAATATTGTTAACGACTGGAAATGAGGAATTACACAGAATCAATAGCTCAGGCTTACCTGACGAGGACCAGAATGATCCCGCAAAGATATGGAAAGTGCTGCAAGATCAGTTCCGAATGAGAGTGAATTTTAGAATTCACCGCCTGGAATTATGTCCTACAGGCAGCAGCCATCGGAGTCAATAGAGCAGTTCACCAAGAGATGCCACAGTAAGGGCAACAAATGCGATTTGTTAGCTGAGCTGTCAGACCGAATAATGGAGCTGGTGATTGTATCAACACCCACTGAAGCATTTCAGAAAGACCTCTTGGGGGAGAAAGAAAGGTCACACCATCGATGTACCGCTGGAAGATGGCAGGAAATGCAAAGCAACTGTAGCTGTACAACAGCACTTGCAAGCCCTAAGGTGCAGCCAACAGTAACAATACCATAACCAGGTTGAAAGGGGCAAGCAAGCTGTGTGCTAAGTGTGGCTGGTCCCACTCTCTGCAAAGTTGTCCTGCATTTCGTAACCTGTGCAAAGCATGCAGTGCAAAAGGACACTGGGTCCACCTATGCAGGAATTCTGGATCCAAAGACGCAGCCAGAAGTTACAATAGAACACAGGCAAACAGAAAACAGGGCAACAGCACAACGGACGCCAATATATGAAATCCATGGCAGAACAGACCGGAGACAAAACTCAGAAGTAGTTCTTAGACAGAAGACGAACAGGCATTCCACATTGTGAACCTGACACATCACGTTGAAGAAGTGCAACAACTGGAAGCTTTCACCACTATTAACTTCACATGTCCAAAAAAAACTGGCAAGCATACACTCAAGGTCAAGATTGACACTGGAGCTAGTGCAAATATCCTATCAGTTCGAATCCTCAAAGATGTGTCAAGGGGAGATCCCAAAGGACCGGAAACTGCTCGCAGACTCTGACCAGCATCAAAGTGTGCAGTCTAGAAAGCCAGCAACAGCACAACTATGCCACACCTTCACTTCTGCTCTATAGAGATCTGCCAGCACAACAAGCCAGAGCGGGCAGGTATCTCCATGAGACAGAGTACTCTTCCCCCAACAAGTCCCTGACGTTGAGCCCCAAGCATTAAGACACAGAGGATAAGGAGGGGCGAAGGACAAGCAATGTCCTGAGGACACAAACAAGAAATGCTGGAAATACTCAGCAGGTCTGGCAGCATCTGTGGAGACAGAAGCAGAGTTAACGCTTCAGGTCAGTGACCTTTCTTCAGAACTGGCAGATATTAGAAACGTAAAATGTTTTAAGGCAGAGCAACAGAAACTGAATGCAGAGAGGGAGAAACTTCAGAAAGAACAGCAACAGATTATGGGATTAATGTAGGGTAAGTATAAAATGGGTGGTTGATGGTCGGCACAGACTCGGTGGGCCAAAGGGCCTGTTTCAGTCCTGTATCTCTAAATCAATAAATTAGATGAGAAGCAAACTCCCCGAGCAAGAGTTGTAAAACCGAGACGAGCTATGGACTTTTGAGCCTCTTTGTAAAATTTCACAATCTCTATCCATGTGTAAATAATTTTGATGCAACCTAATTTTATGTATTTTTACTTTTAGTATGAGACTTATCTTTGGAATGAAAGGGGCTGTTGTGTGATCACCTTTAAGAGTGAAGTCCCTTTAAGATCTTAGTATGCTAATAGACTAAGTGCCTGGATGTAGTCATGTGACTACCAGCCTGAGTCACTAACTGGAACACCAAGAGGCAAGTCCTGTATATAGATAGTTCTGCACTGTATGTACTGGTTAGCTGTTAATAAACCTGTTTGAGATATTCAACCAACTGAACTCCATATATCTCATTTATGTTGCATCAGACAACATAAAAAGCTTCTCATTACATCAACATGTAAAACAAAAATAAAGAAAATGCTGCAAATACAGAGACGATCTGTCTATATTTAAAAAAAGGGGCAAAAATAGATTAACATCTTGGTGGTAGACCTTCACCGGAAGATAAGAGACCATTTTTATCGTAATTGAAAATGAAGAGGTGGGAGGAGAACAGCAAGAAAAAGTCAAGCAGCAGACATGTTAACTATAACAAAGCAGTTAATGGATTTAGCATCCTGAACTTTAAAAAAAAAAATCACTTGTTCACAGCCTATTAAACCGATGAATGTATTTGTTATTCCCTCCCCTCTTCGTTCAAAGTCCTTACAAGTGCCTTCATAGTTGCAGCTTTTATTGGAAGGATAGTAGGACAGCAACACCAGTGCGTCAGCTCCATGTGATTACCTCACATAAACAAGTTCCCTTATTTGACACAAGATTTAGAAAACAAGCTCTTAGAAAGAATATGCACTGAAAATGCTAACATCTTTTCACAGGCTCACAGAGCATTCTTTTGTGCCAAACACAAATGGTTAATGACAGAATTTAAATCTACACAAGACTGACTGTGATCGTAATGTGTGATCCTATTAAAAATACAATATTCAAAACCTGATAAAAGCTCAATGATATGCTGAGCTGCTGAAAATCTGCATGAAAGTATGCAAAATACTCCAATTTCCTGGACCCCCCTTTCATGAATAAACTTCTTTTCCTAAAATAAATGAGCTTTTTTGGCAAGTTGACAAGTACACATTCATGGAGTGTTACAGCAAGTTTTATTGTGTGTGTTAAAATTGGAAGCCTGTGTAGGCCCGAGAAGAATAAGGCAGCTTGATCCTCTCGACATCTTCGTCCGAACGACAGGATTGCTGGTATTTGATGTCAAAAGGAAAAAAATGAAACTAACCAGCTTCAGGGGCACAGATGACGCAAGGGAAGGGGCTGGGGAGAGGTGGTGAAGGTTCAAGAATCTGAGATTAAGGCAAAACTGTCTTTATTTGATAATCTAAGAGTCCTTCACCACAAGCCCACCTGATCTCTGCTTGTTTACAGTAGACTGCAGGGATACTCCCTTTGATTTGCCCTCCTACGTGACCCTGGGATTTCTCCTCCCACTTCTGTAGCAAAGCTGCTAAAAATAGGTCTTCACTGCTTTTGGCTCTGCCTCTGGTTTACATAAGCACTTTTGGGAAGGGAACTTTCCGGTGGATTTGAGTTATTCAATAGTCTGTAGAGAGACTCTCAGACTGCCTTGCTGCTATACAGTTAAGTAGGCATTACACAAATTACACAAAATTTCAAGATGGCTCCTGGGCTGGAAGCTCCCTAGGAAGCTCCCTTGCTGTTCAACTCTATCCATGGCCATCTGCTCCCATCCCTAACGTTTTCTCCCCCAATCTGCCCTCTTAAACTGTTTAAATTCCCCTGGCTCTTTAAATCAGTTCATTTTAGCCCTATCTAAAAGTTAACAGTTAGTTTAGTGTATGTTACCTGGGCCCACTGCCCTCCCCCAGCCACACCTGCTCTTTGTTTTCTCAATGAAATTGATCCGGATGAAACTGACGAGCACAGCTGCCGATACTTTAATCTCCGATCCTGCTGTCTTCACAGTCCAGAGTGTCTGCAGCCACGGCATGCGGTAAGTCCATTGAGGTGAAGAAGGAGCTGCGGGACCCGAGAGAAGTCCTGTGAAAAGGTGCCCCGAACACCCAAAACATCCACGAGCGGCCCCCCCGGCCGCAACTTCAAAGCGCCCGCGGGAGATGGCTCGGAGAGCATCTGCAGCGCACTGTCGGCAATGCTGCATGCTTTTATTTAAACCACTGCAAAAAAAAAAACCCTTAGCAAATGTAACCACCTCTAAGTCTGCCAAATGATGCTTCACCTCCCGAAGGACGTAGATGAGCTTTCCGGACGTCGATGGTGGGCACTGAGGAAATGGCTTATTACCTGCACCAGATTCCACCCCCCCTCCCCCCCCTTTACCCCCCTTCCACCCCCCCCACCCCCGTCCCCTTCCCTGCTCCACCCTCTCAGCTCACCCCCTCACAACCCCGTCCCAGCCCGCCCCCCCCCCGCACCATCTTCACCCCGCACCCCCTTCCCCTGCACCCCCCCCCCACCCCCTCCCTCTACCCCTCCCCCTTGCATCCCCTCCTCCCACCGGCACCATCCTACACCTGTGTAGGGGCCCCAACAACCCCACTGCCTTGTGGGCGTCTCGGGAGAGACCAAGGCTAAGGGAGTAAACCCTAACAGAAAATCCGGAGCGGAACCCCGTAGGCGGTCATGTGTCACCTTTGGCATGTTTCCGGCAGTTCCTGCAGCCATACTGGTGCCAAACGTCGTGTCCTGCACTCCTTTGGACCCCACCAGAAAGGCCGAGAGGGGGGTTTTGACGACTGGGCAACTCTCAACCTCCATAAATTTGCCCAGGCATGCGCCATGGAGAGGTCACTCCATAGTTGCCTCACAGCGACTGAAACAACACGGAAGGCAGCAGTTACGGGTTATAAGTCCAGATAAATTGGCGTAGAAACTGGGCGCCACGGGTTGCCTTTGTCGGTGGGAGAGGTCATTGCACCTCACTGGACAGCTACCGCCCGCCTCAAACCGGGCAGCCCCCGGTCAATAAGGTTCTGTCCCGCCACAGTCTGCCTGCTTCAATGGGTGCTTGGAGCTCAGGGTCATTGCCCGAAAGGTGGACTGATACACCGCACCAAACAACATGAAAAAAGGAAAGAAGGTACCAGCCCTTCGCTTTGCAAGCTGGAAC
Organism: Heterodontus francisci; assembly: GCF_036365525.1. NCBI lineage: Eukaryota > Metazoa > Chordata > Chondrichthyes > Heterodontiformes > Heterodontidae > Heterodontus > Heterodontus francisci. The sequence continues at coordinate 30,030,719 of NC_090386.1, read as the reverse complement.
GTCAGAACTATGTGTCCTGGCCTGTCGGAAGACCTTACACAAATCAACGATTCTCGGAAGACCGCCATCATTAACAACGAGCTCAGTAGACTCAATGTGGACATTGCAGCACTTCAGGAGACTCGCCTCCCCGCGAGTGGCTCTCTAGCAGAGCAAGACTACACCTTCTTCTGGCAGGGCAGGGATCCTGAAGAACCAAGACAGCATGGAGTGGGCTTCGCCATCAGAAACTCCTTGCTCAGCATGATAGAGCCTCCCTCAAATGGCTCGGAACGCATACTGTCCATCCGACTGCTCACCACCTCTGGTCCAGTACACCTACTCAGCATCTATGCTCCAACACTCTGTTCCGCACCTGAAGCTAAAGACCAGTTCTATGAACAACTCCATAACATCATTAGCAGCATCCCCAACACCGAACACCTATTCCTGCTGGGGGACTTTAATGCCAGGGTTGGGGCCGACCATGACTCATGGCCCTCCTGCCTTGGGCGCTATGGCGTTGGAAGGATGAATGAGAACGGGCAGAGACTGCTTGAGTTGTGTACCTATCATAACCTCTGCATCACCAACTCGTTCTTTCACACTAAACCCTGTCACCAGGTTTCATGGAGGCACCCAAGATCACGTCGTTGGCACCAGCTAGACCTCATTGTCACAAGGCGAGCCGCCTTAAACAGTGTTCAAATCACACGCAGCTTCCACAGTGCGGACTGCGACACCGACCACTCCCTGGTGTGCAGCAAGGTTAGACTCAGACCAAAGAAGTTGCATCATTCCAAGCAGAAGGGCCACCCGCGCATCAACACGAGCAGAATTTCTCACCCACAGCTGTTACAAAAATTTCTAAATTCACTTGTAACAGCCCTTCAAAACACTCCCACAGGGGATGCTGAGACCAAGTGGGCCCACATCAGAGACGCCATCTATGAGTCAGCTTTGACCACCTACGGCAAAAGTGCGAAGAGAAATGCAGACTGGTTTCAATCTCATAATGAAGAGCTGGAACCTGTCATAGCCGCTAAGCGCATTGCACTTTTGAACTACAAGAAAGCCCCCAGCGATTTAACATCCGCAGCACTTAAAGCAGCCAGAAGTACTGCACAAAGAACAGCTAGGCGTTGCGCAAACGACTACTGGCAACACCTATGCAGCCATATTCAGCTGGCCTCAGACACCGGAAACATCAGAGGAATGTATGATGGCATGAAGAGAGCTCTTGGGCCAACCATCAAGAAGATCACCCCCCTCAAATCTAAATCGGGGGACATAATCACTGACCAACGCAAACAGATGGACCGCTGGGTTGAGCACTACCTAGAACTGTACTCCAGGGAGAATGCTGTCACTGAGACTGCCCTCAATGCAGCCCAGCCTCTACCAGTCATGGATGAGCTGGACATACAGCCAACCAAATCGGAACTCAGTGATGCCATTGATTCCCTAGCCAGCGGAAAAGCCCCTGGGAAGGACAGCATTACCCCTGAAATAATCAAGAGTGCCAAGCCTGCTATACTCTCAGCACTACATGAACTGCTATGCCTGTGCTGGGACGAGGGAGCAGTACCCCAGGACATGCGCGATGCCAACATCATCACCCTCTATAAAAACAAAGGTGACCGCGGTGACTGCAACAACTACCGTGGAATCTCCCTGCTCAGCATAGTGGGGAAAGTCTTTGCTCGAGTCGCTCTGAACAGGCTCCAGAAGCTGGCCGAGCGCGTCTACCCTGAGGCACAGTGTGGCTTTCGTGCAGAGAGATCGACTATTGACATGCTGTTCTCCCTTCGTCAGATACAGGAGAAATGCCGTGAACAACAGATGCCCCTCTACATTGCTTTCATTGATCTCACCAAAGCCTTTGACCTCGTCAGCAGACGTGGTCTCTTCAGACTACTAGAAAAGATCGGATGTCCACCAAAGCTACTAAGTATCATCACCTCATTCCATGACAATATGAAAGGCACAATTCAACATGGTGGCTCCTCATCAGAGCCCTTTCCTATCCTGAGTGGTGTGAAACAGGGCTGTGTTCTCGCACCCACACTTTTTGGGATTTTCTTCTCCCTGCTGCTTTCACATGCGTTCAAATCCTCTGAAGAAGGAATTTTCCTCCACACAAGATCAGGGGGCAGGTTGTTCAACCTTGCCCGTCTAAGAGCGAAGTCCAAAGTACGGAAAGTCCTCATCAGAGAACTCCTCTTTGCTGACGATGCTGCTTTAACATCTCACACTGAAGAATGCCTGCAGAGTCTCATCGACAGGTTTGCGTCTGCCTGCAATGAATTTGGCCTAACCATCAGCCTCAAGAAAACGAACATCATGGGGCAGGATGTCAGAAATGCTCCATCCATCAATATTGGCGACCACGCTCTGGAAGTGGTTCAAGAGTTCACCTACCTAGGCTCAACTATCACCAGTAACCTGTCTCTAGATGCAGAAATCAACAAGCGCATGGGTAAGGCTTCCACTGCTATGTTCAGACTGGCCAAGAGAGTGTGGGAAAATGGCGCACTGACACGGAACACAAAAGTCCGAGTGTATCAGGCCTGTGTCCTCAGTACCTTGCTCTACGGCAGCGAGGCCTGGACAACGTATGCCAGCCAAGAGCGACGTCTCAATTCATTCCATCTTCGCTGCCTTCGGAGAATACTTGGCATCAGGTGGCAGGACTATATCTCCAACACAGAAGTCCTTGAAGCGGCCAACATCCCCAGCTTATACACACTACTGAGTCAGCGGCGCTTGAGATGGCTTGGCCATGTGAGCCGCATGGAAGATGGCAGGATCCCCAAAGACACATTGTACAGCGAGCTCGCCACTGGTATCAGACCCACTGGCCGTCCATGTCTCCGTTATAAAGACGTCTGCAAACGCGACATGAAATCGTGTGACATTGATCACAAGTCGTGGGAGTCAGTTGCCAGCATTCGCCAGAGCTGGCGGGCAGCCATAAAGACAGGGCTAAATTGTGGCGAGTCGAAGAGACTTAGTAGTTGGCAGGAAAAAAGACAGAGGCGCAAGGGGAGAGCCAACTGTGCAACAGCCCCAACAAACAAATTTCTCTGCAGCACCTGTGGAAGAGCCTGTCACTCCAGAATTGGCCTTTATAGCCACTCCAGGCGCTGCTTCACAAACCACTGACCACCTCCAGGCGCGTATCCATTGTCTCTCGAGATAAGGAGGCCCAAAAGAAGAACACAAAACACCTTCCAATTCAAAAATAAAGGCCTGCACAGCACAAGCACAATATTCAAACACCATCTTGCTGACTTTAATGAAAATACAGTCCTATACGCAACTATTTCACACACGCTTCTGCACAGTACCACGGGCGTTGAATAATTTGTATTATTTGTGCCTCCTTCTCCATAACCAAGCCAGCTCCTGATAAATCCATTAACGGCCATTACGATCAAAGAATTTACTACCGTGATTAAAAGGGAACATAAATACGCATTCCACTTGCATACTTCTCAACATGTGCTGAAGTTCTTTTACATATGCATTTGAAAGAAATGGATCCTCCCTGAATTAGAAACATTAACAGGGGATTACCAACAGAACTCTAAAGCTTGGCTGGAGACTGCAAAAGATCAACAGCTTAAACATTGCTGTCTGACATGTGCAAACCAGCAACTCAACAGGTCATTCTATTGTATCTATACTAGGCAATAAAAACAATGAAAAAAATACACTGCCCAATGACTAATAAGCCCCGCTCAGTAGAGCGCTTTAATGAAATAGCACACCTAGGCAAGTAAAATATAGAAACTCTGGACATGAACCTAATGTACAATTAAGAATTGAAAACTGCAATAATTTGTGCTCAAATGGATAAACAGTCACAAATGAATCTATCTTTAAACATATAGCACCCACCATATGTTTTTAAATTACATATTTACTAATTTCTTGCTTTGTTATAATTGCAGCACTAGGATTTCCAATGGCAGACATAAATGGCCATATCTGTGGTGCAAGCTGGCACTTTCTCAGTCCAAAAGTGGACCAAGCTTTTCACCCACCCACACAATATGATTTTCACATGACTTTACAGAACTTCTCCTGGCAGTGGGCAGAGTCCACCAATCAGGCATTTTTAAAAAGGCGCGAAATAATAGTTAAGTAATTGCACTTTCTTCAGCACTCCCAGTGTTCTGAACATGGTACTCAATTTAGACATGGCAAAAATCAGAGTACCAGTAACCTGGCATTCATTATAATCGGGATATAACAAATTAATAAATTTATGAAATTAAATGCATTGTTAAGAACCTGAAGGAATGTTCTATGGGTTAAATTTGGAATGTAAAGCAAGGCTGTAAAATAACCTTCATGATCAATTGTTAAACACAACCAAAAGCTTTATTTACTTAAAAAGCACCTGCACAGGTATTAACTAGCATCTGAGCATATTCAAAGTCAGAGAGAGAAATTAAAACAGGTTAAACAAATTTTAAGACACTTATCTCGATTTGGGCCCCTGGTACAGGTCTCAGGGGAAATAACCCATGTCTCCCTTCTGCTAGTCCATGAGCACTGACTTATGCAGGAAAAGGGTCGACCTGGTAATCTGCAGTGAACTTGCCCCACGTGTTAGTGTAGTTAAATTTGAATCTTGCTGTGCATGATGATATAAGCATGCCAACAGTACTTTTGCAAGGCTGATTAAATCTGATGAATGCATCAAGAGCCAGAAAACAAAATAGAGGTCACTGCCGACTTTACGTGAAATTAATTACATTTGGTAATATGGGTGTCATGAGTCAATAGCACTACTATGATATAAAAGCTTTTAAAAATAAACAAAACCACTGTCATTTTGAAATTGGATTTTTTTTCATTCGTTCGTGGGATGTGGGTAACGCTGGCTTGGTCAGAATTTATTGACCATCCCTAATTGCCGTTGAGGTGGTGGTGGTGAGCTGCCTTCTTGAACCACTGCAGTCCTTGGGGTGTAGGTACACCAAAAGCGCTGTTCTGAAGGCAGTCCCAGGATTTTGACCCAGCAACAGTGAAGGAATGGCAATATAGTTCCAAGTCAGGATGGTGTGTGACTTGGAGGGCAACTTGCAGGTGGTGGTGTTCCCAAGCATCTGCTGCCCTTGTCCTTCTAGGTGGTAGAAGTTGTGGGTTTGGAAAGTGCTGTCAAAAGAGCATTGGTGAGCTGCTGCAGTGCATCTGGTTGATGGTATATACTGCTGCCGCTGTACGTAGGCGGTGGAGTGAATGTTGAAGATGGTGGATGGGGTGCCAATCAAGCAGGCTGCTTTGTCCTGGATGGTGCTGAGCTTCTTGTGTTGTTGGGGCTGCACTCATCCAGACGTGTGGAGAGTATTCCATCATACTCCTTACTTCTGCCTCGTCGATGGTGGACAGGCACTGGGAGACAGATGGGGAGTTATTCAATGCGAATTCTTAGCCTTTGGCCTGCTCTTGTAGCAGCATGTGTGCGGCTGGTCCAGTTCAGTTTCTGGTCAATGGTAACCCCCAGAATGGTGATAATGGGGAATTCAGTGATGGTAATGCCATTGAACATCAATGAGAGATGGTTAGATTCTCTCTTGTTTGAGATAGTCATTGCCTGGCACTTGTGTGGCGCCAATGTTACTTGCCGTTTATCAGCCCAAGCCTGGATGTTGTCAGAGTCCTGCTGCAGTTGGACAGAGGCTGCTTCAGTATCTGAGGAATCGCAAATGGTGCTAAACATTGTGCAATCATCAGCGAACATCCCCACTTCTGACCTTATGACGGAGGGAAGGTCATTGATTGAAGCAACTGAAGATGGTTGGGCCTCGGACACTACCTTGAGATGACTGACCAACAACCACAACTATCTTTCTTTGCGCTAGGTATGACTCCAACCAGTGGAGAGTTTTCCCCCCGATTCCCATTGACTACAGTTTTGCTAGGGTTCCTTAATGCTATACTCAGTCAAATGCTGCCTTGATGTCAAAGGCAGTCACTCTCACCTCATCTCTGGAGTTCAGCTCTTTTGTCCCTGTTTGGACCAAAGTTGCAATGAGGTCAGGAGCTGAGTGGCCCTGGCAGAACCCAAACTGAGCATCAGTGAGCAGGTTATTGCTGAATAAGTGCTGCATGATAGCACTGTTGATGACCCCTTCTATCACTTTGCTGATGATAGAGAGTAGACCGATAGAGCAGTAACTGGCCGGGTTGGACTTCTGCTTTTTGTGGGCAGGACATACTTGGGCAACTTTCCACATTGCTGGGTAGATGCCAGTGTTGTAGCTGTACTGGAACAGCGGGGCAAGGGACATGGCTAGTTCTGGTGCACAAGTCTTCAGTAACATTGCCGGAATGTTATCAGGACCAATAGCCTTTGCAGTATCCAATGCCTTCAGCCGTTTCTTGATATCACATGGAGTGAAATAAATTGATCTCATAAAAATACGTGCTTCGTTAAAAACAGCTCTCAATATCCACCATTTATATTTAATAGCCACCTGCTTTGAGCAACTAGCTCAGTTTGATTGAGAATGTACAACTTAAAGCATATTGCCTTCATGCCTCCGAAGAAGGGTCACTGACCCGAAACGTTAACTCTGCTTCTCTTTCCACAGATGCTGCCAGACCTGCTGAGTGATTCCAGCATTTCTTGTTTTTGTTTCAGATTTCCAGCATCCGCAGTATTTTGCTTTTGCCTTCATGCAGCCAGTTTAATGAAATGGTGAATCATTTGGGGTAAACACGATACAGACATATGCCATTTCCCCAGTGCATTCTGCCAATATTTGAAGAAAATTTACTTTCTTTCATTTGAGATCTAACATTAAGTGCTACTGATGAGGCTATCTGTGCTGAAGGATGAACTCTCTACCCTCATTTGTGATGCAATTATGTCATTAAAAAGCAATTAAATGGCTTAAATCTTCAAGAAAAAGCTTATTTCTAGACATTTCAGCTCATTACTTAAAAATCCGTACTTAAAAATCCGTACTCAAAAAGTAAAGTCTAAACCTAATGAAGATCTGCAGTTCTGGAGTGAACTTCCAGCCCTTCCCTCCATAAAGGCACAGTATAAAAATTCCATTCGAAACCTTCAGCAGAGTCATAAATAAATAGCCTCCTCTGACAGTCTCAGAATCCAGTAAGGAAGAATTACATGGCATACACAGCACAGAAACAGGCCTTTAGTGTTGCCGAACAGTTGTCTGCTCCTTATCAGCTGTCATTCCACACAAAACCAGAGGGCTGGATAAAATTTTAGCCGAAACAAGATAGCACGCAAGTACTTATAAATGAATGGATCTTGGTTGCTTTCTACCTTTATGTATGTAGTATTTTCACAGTTGGTGCTGATCATTTGCCACTGCTGTTTCTCCCACCACACAAGTCACCTGAAGTGACAGATGTTTTCCCTTATATGCCAAAGGCAGGAACACAAGCACAGACACTCAACTTCTATAAACCAATAGTGTCAAAAATTGTGCACATCTTGAATGAGCTTCTCCCACCTGAAAACCTGTAACTGACATTTGTGTTTAACGTGCTTTTTTGTTTCTTTTTCGTAAAAAAGAACTGATTGATCACATGCCAAAATTAAGTACGTTATTTTTGCAATGCTTCTGCATGAGAATTTTATTTTAAATCCTTGAAATGAAGGTCACTATTCAATAATGCTTGAAGAAAATAATTTATTAAATGGAATTCCAGTCAAATTGTACGATATTGTGCGTCTATAATTAGGGCAGCTAATTAGGCCAACTAGCCGTGTCAGCCATGGCCCTTGCCTCGGGGTCAGAAGGCTGTGGGTTCAAGTGCCACTCTGGGATTTGAAAGAAAAATAAAGGCCGACACTCTCGTACAGGACTGAGAGAGCACTGCACTGTTGGGAGTGCTATCTTTTGGATTAAACTTTAAACTGAATCTCCTTCTGCCCTCTCACACAGACGTAAGAGTCCCATGGCACTATCCTGAACAAGAGCCAAGAGAGTTATCGCTGGTGTCCTGGCCAATAATTATCCCTGAATCAACATCCCAAAAAAGTGATATGGACACTGGCACATTGCTGTGTCTGACAGCATCCTGTGTGCAAATTGGCTGCCACATTTCTTACATTACAACAGTGACTACACTTCAGAAGTTCTTAATTTGCTGTAAAATGCTTTGAGATGGCTGATGGTCAGGAAAAGTGCTATATAAATGCAAATTTTCTTCTTTTGCTTGGTTTATGACTGAATATGTCAATTTCTGTTTTTACTGCACTGGATTACAGGATATTTACTGGTGTTTTGAAGGTTTCTATGATGCAATTTTATTTTCTTTCTGTGGAAACTATGAGTGGCCTTGGTTACATTTCCTAAGAACATTAGGGAGTTAGTTCTCCCTCACTATTACCAACTGAGATTTTTAAGGACGTGGAGAATAAAGGAAGTGAACACAGATTTACCTCAATCAGTAGTTTTTTCCTATTTGTTCATGGGATGTGGGCATTGCTGGCAAAGCCAGCATTTATTGCCATCCCTAAATACCCTCAAGGTGATGGTGAGCCACTTTCTTAAACAGCTGTAGTCCATGTGCCATAGGTACACCCACAGTGCTGTTAGGGAGGGAGTTCCAGGATTTTGACCAGACAGGATGGTGTGAGGCTTGGAGGGAAACTTGCTGTTCCCATGCACCTTGTGTCCTTGTTCTTCTAGGCAGTAGTAGTTACAGGTTTGGAAGGTTCTGTCAAAGGAGCCTCGACGAGTAGCTGAAATGCAGTTTGTAGATGGGACACAGTGCTGCCACAGTGCGCTGGCGATGTAGGAAATGAACAAAGTGGCAGCTGAAGGTGGTTAGGCCTAAGGCATTGGTTGAGGAACTCATGCAGCAATATCTTGGGGCTGAGAAGACTGGCCACCCACAAACAAAAATTTATATTTATATAGTGCCCCAAGATAATAAAACATACCAAGGCACTTCACAGGAGCATTATAAAACAAGACACCAAGCCACAAAAGGAGATATTAGGTCAGATCACCAAAAGCTTGGTCAAAGTGGCCTACTCCTGCTCCTATTTCTTATGATCTTATAAAGCAAGGTAGAGGGGCAGAGGGGTTTAGGGAGGGAATTCCAGAGCCTAGGGCCAAGGCACTGAAGGCATGGCCACCAATGATAGACCGATTAAAATTGGAGATGCTCAAGAGGCCAGAATTAGATAGGTGCAGATAGCTCAGAAGGTTGTGGGACTGGAGGAGATTACAGAGATAGGGAGGGGTGAGGCCATGTAGGGATTTGAAAACAAAGACACTGCTTGACTGAGAGCCAATGCAAGGCAGTGAGCACAGGGATGAAATAAAAACTAGAAATGCTGGAAATACTCAGCAGGTCTGGCAGCATCTGTGGAGAGAGAAGCAGAGTTAACGTTTCAGGTCAATGACCCTTCATCAGGTGTGTGAACGGGACTTTGTGCTAGGTATGATTCTAGCCAGCAGAGAGAGACCCTTCTGATGAAAGGTCACTGACCTGAAACATTAACTCTGCTTCTCTCTCCACAGATGCTGCCAGACCTGCTGAGTACTTCCAGCATTTCTTGTTGGTGTTTTAGAGAGAAATCACATTCTCCTCCAGCCCCCTTTGATTCCCACCGACTTCAATTTTACTAGGGGTCCTTGATACCGCACTCGGTCAAATGCTGCCTTGGTGGGCAAGGGCAGACACTCTCACCATCTCTGGATATCAGCTTTTCTTTTCCATGTTTGGACCAAAGCAGTAATGAGGTCTGGAGCCAAGTGGTTCTGGCAGAGGCCAAAATGAGCATCAGCAAGCAGGTGTGCTTCTTGGTAGCAATGTCAACGGCCCCTTCAATCACTTTGCTGATGACTGAGTATCGACTGACGGGCGGTAATTGGCCTGATTGGATTCATCCTGCTTTCTGTGGAAAGGACATACCTGGGCAATTTCCCAATTTGTCGGGTAGATGTCAGTATTGTTTGCTGTACTGGAACAGTTTGGCTAGAGGTGTGGCTAGTTCTGGAGCACAAGTCTCCAGCGCTTTATCCCGGATGGTGTCAGGCCAATGCCCTTTGCTGTATCCAGTTTGCTCAAGTCATTTCCTGCTATAACATGGCATGAATTGAACTGGCTGAAGACTGGCATCTGAGATAGTGGGTGACCTCAAGAGGAGGCAGAGATGGATCAACCACTTGGCACTTCTGGCACAAGATAGTTGCAAAAGCCTCAGCCTCACCCTTATGCACAGATGTGCTGACCCCACCATCATTGAGGATGGGGATGCTCGTGAAGCCTCCTCCTCCCACTGGTTGTTTAACAGTCCACCACTTTTCATGACTGGATGCGGCAAGACTTCAGCGCTTTGATCTGATCTGTTGGTTATGGGATTATCTAGCTCTGTCTATAGCATGCTGCCTCCGTTGCTCAGCATCTATGTAGTTGCGTGTTGTAGCTTTACCAGGTTGGTACCTCATTTTTAGATTTGCCTGGTGCTGCGCCTGGCATGCTCTCCGACACTCCTTATTGAACCAAGGTTGGTCCTCTGGCTTGATGGTAATGATAGAGCGAGGGACATGTCAGGCCATAAGGTTACAGATTGTGGAGAACAATTATGCTGCTGCTGATGGCCCACTGTGCCTCATCTCATGGATGCCCGTTTTGAGCTGCTATAACAGTTCTGAATCTATACCATTGAGCACGGTGGTAGTGCCACACAAGATGGAGCGTGTTCTCAGTGTGAAGGACAGTGCAGTAATCACTCCTGACAGTACTGCCACGGATAGATGCAGCTGCAGCAGGCAGATTGGTGAGGACGAGGTCAAGTAAATTTTGCCCCCTCTGGTTGGTTCCCTCGCCACCTGTCACAGGCCCAGTCTGGCCGCTATGTCCTTCAGGACTGGGCCAGCTCCATCAACAGTGGTGCTTCTGAGCTGTTCTTGGTGATGGATGTTGAAGTCCCCCACCCAGAGTACTTTCTCTGCCTAATACTGTTTGCCATTCTAAAATGACATACTGGGTGAGCTAAACAGTAATAGGTATAGTGTTATGAGGGACAGCCATTAAATACATAAAGCAATTTTCCCAACATCTGTGTAACTGGGACTGTGAGAGGGCAACAGTGTAAAATAAGAATCATCAACACTTCAAAGGCCCCTCTGTAAAGTAATAGAATGGAGGGGTGTAAAACTATTGCAGTTTACATTATATAAGCAATATTGCTCCCAGTTAAGGCAGAGAAATATTTAGGATACATCAATTTCCTTCCCATAAACAGATTTGGCAATTCTTGGGTATCATAATATTCAGTCTGTAACTCATCACTTTGTCTTAAAGTATGATCGACCAATTCAAGTTCTAAAGTATTGCTATAGTAGATACATATATACATACACAAACACAAAAAAAATGTCAAATACTGTAAATAAATGCAGAAAAGATTGGAAGTACTTGGGTCATAGAAAGAGAAAGATTAGTTAACTTTTGACTCAGAATTACAGCCAAAATGTTAACCTATCCAACACAAATATACACACATATATATATGCCACAGTGACTGCTGTCGGGACATTATCAGCAACACCACAGATCCTCCTTCTACCTCTTGCAAAACATTGCAACACAATACAATAATCAACTGTACGATAATAGAGGGAAATATGATCGCTCCCAAAAAAGGCTATCCCTTGCTGAACATTTCCAACCACTTATCAAATTTTCAAGACAACTGCACATTTCAAACAAACATTATTGAGCGCTACACAATGTTATGTAGATGGGCAGCTCAAGTCTTTTTAGGATCTCTGCAAATAAATAAATTTTAAGGTCTTCTGTAGCACTATGGATCCAGCACTGCAAACTTCTCTAACAAAGTAAGGGATACTTCAAAGACCAAAGCAAAATATTGTGGAAGCTGAAAATCTGAAATAAAAACAGAAAATGCTGGAAATGCTCAGCAGGTCTGGCAGCATCTGTGGAGAGAGAAACATAGTTCACGTTTCAGGTCGACGACCTTTCATTAGAACTGGGAAAAGGTTTTGAGCAAGTGAAAGGTGGGGGGTGGGTGGGTAGTAAGAACAAAAAAGGTAGGTCTGTGATTGGGTGGCGTTTTCATGGTGCAACGACAAAGGGTTTACATATTATATAGAACATATGGCATAGAAACTGTGATATTGCTCCACTCAAGCCTCCTCCCATCTTTCCTCATTTAAATCCATCACTGTAGCCCTCTATTTCCTTCTCCCTCACATGCTTGTCTCGCTTCTCCTTAAATGCATCTATATTGTTCGCTTCAACCACTCCCTGTACTGGCAAGTTCCACATTCTCGTCACTCTTGGATCAAGTAGCTTCTTGAGTTACCTATTGGACTTCTTGGTGACTTACTTATATTGATGGCCTCTAGTTATGGTCTTCCCCACAAAAGGAAACATTCCCTGTATCCACTCTATCAGAAGCTTTCAGAATTTTAAAGACCTCTATTAGTCTATCCTTTAGCCTTCTTTTATCAAGAAAAAAAGACCCAGCATGTTCATCTTTTCCAGATATGCATACACACACATTTCTGGTATAAGCCTCACAAATCTTCTCTGCACCCTCTCCACTGCCTCTACATCCTTTTCATAATAGGGCGACCAGAACTGCACACAGTACTGCAAGTGTGGTCTAACCCCAAGGTTCTATTCAGGTTTATCATTACTTTTCAAATCTATCCCTCTAAAAATAAAGCCTAGTGCTTGGTTTGCTTTTTTTTTTTAAATGGCCTTGCTAACCTGTAGTGCAACTTTTAGTGATTGGTGTATTTGTATTCCGTGATCCCTTTGTTCCTCTACCCACCTAGACTTGCATCTTCCAAGTAATAAGTGACCTCCCTATTCTTCCTACCAAAATGTAATACCTCACATTTATCTGTGAAGTTAATTTGCCAATTATATACCCATTCTTGAAGTTTATTAATGTCCTCCTTTAATTTGTTACAGTCCTCCACTATATTGACTATACAGTCCCCCACCCAGATCTGGTGTCATCTGCAACTTCAGAAATTATGTTCATGATTCCAACGTCCAAACTGTTAATATAAATTGTGAATAGCAGTGATCCCAACACTGATCCTTGTGGAACACCACTTCCCACGTTCTGCCACTCTGAACAACTTGTCTTAACTCCCATTTTCTGCTTCCTGTCTTGAAGCCAGCCAGCAATCCATTCTGCCACTTGTCCCGATTCTGCATTTTCTGAACTTACTCATTAATCTACAATGGAACACCTTATCATAGTCCTTTTGAAAATCCAGATAACTTGCATCTATCACATTACCACTGTCTACTCTGTTATTCCTTAAAAACATTCAATAAGGTTGGTCGAGCAAGATTTTCCCTTTTGAAATCCATGGTGACTATTAATCATGTTTTTCTTTTCTAAATGTTCTTCTATTCTCTCCTTTAGTAGGGATTCCATTGTTTTTCCTACCACCGATGTTAAGCTGACTGGTCTATAATTCAGAGAATGTTCTGTGCCCCTTAAATATAGGAATTACGTTAGCTATCCATCAGCCCTCTGGCACTACACCTTTTGTAAACAAGTTACTACATATATTTAATAATTTATGTGAGGAATCTAGTTCCAAAAGGATAAGAGGGTAAGGTAGAGAATTCAGCTTTTTAAAAACTATATTCAAAAAAAAAAGGAAATTAGATACTTTAACAAGCTTCATTTTTTCAATTTGGCATACAAATGAATAGTGGAAAAGTTGTAAAACTGGTATCACAAACAGCAATGATATATTTCATGACGAGATATTCAGGCTAGTTTGGGACACCACAGTACTAAAGCAAATATCAGTTTGAAGTGACGCCTGGCAAAAAAAAATTGAAAATTTCTCCATGTAGCTGTCTTGTAGAAAGCATCAATGGAAATTCTTTGCTCCAAGATGTGATCACATCACTGATTCACTCCTTATGATTAGTTAGGTCATTAGTCCTCTTGAAGAGGACAAACAGGTGGTTCCCCCAATGCTTTGCACAAACGCCATCTCTCAAGACTCGAAGCTGTACATCACTAAGCATTCAGAAATACAGTTCTAACAAGATCACTAAAACAGTAAAGGGGAGTAGAAATTGTCAATTTCACCTTAGCCTAACCAAGTGAACTTAGAGCAAACAGGACTTTGTTGCCACACAGAGAGACTAATGAATCAGGATCAAACTGGGAACGAGTATGTGTGGTTTAGTGCATTTGCCCAGTTTTGAGGATACCGATCTTTCGAAGTGTGAAACAGAACATACATCAGGCAACTTAAATTATTGGTCTCTTGTGTACAACTACTCCAAATTACTGCATTTGGCACTTTCTTCCACACTTCCTACACCACGGCCCTCTCGGATAGTAGAGATAAAAGAAATGGGAATGTGAACAATAGTCCTGGTCTGGAGAAATATTCCATTAATTATCTCATCCATTTGAAAGTTTAAAAACACAAGCTTAGCACATTACAATGATACTGATGACAAGTTGATGAACCACACTTACATAACAATGCTACAGTGACAGCTTAGCCCAGTATTACATGGCTCCTAGAGCCAGGTCTTCCACTCTGGTTAGTGACCCCAACCCAGTATAATTCCATAGTGACAGACACTCCCAGTAGTACAAGATCATTGGATTCAGGTGTTACACTCCAGTCGCTGACCCAAACACAGTACAATTCTATAGTGACAGATAATCTCTAATACACGCTACTGGGACTGAAGGCTGACAAGTCCCCTGGACCTGATGGCCTGCATCCTAGGGTCTTAAAAGAAGTGGCTGCAGAGACAGTGCGTGCATCGGTTGTAATCTTCCAAAATTCCCTAGACTCTGGAAAGGTCCCAGCATATTGAAAAACCACAAATGTAATGCCTCTATTGAAAAAAAAAAGAGGGAGACAGAAAGCAGGAAACTACAGGCCAGTTAGCCTAACATCTGTCACTGGGAAAATGCTGGAATCCATTATGAAGGGAGGAGTGGAAGGACATTGAGAAAATCATAATGCAATCAAGCAGAATCAACTTGGTTTTATGAAGGGAAATCATGTTTTGACAAATTTATTAGAGTTCTTCAAAGATGTAAATAAGCAGGCTGGATAAAATGGAACCAGCAGATATAGCATAGTTGTATTTCCAAAAGGCATTCAATAAAGGTGCCAAATAAAAGGTTCATGCAAAAAATAAGAGCTCATGGTGTTTGGGGCAATAGATTAGCACGGATATAAGGTAAGCTAACAGAAAAGAGAGTAGGGATAAATGGGTCATTTTCAGGTCGTCAAACTGTAACTAGTGGGGTGTCACAGGGATCAGTGTTGCGGCCTCAACTATTTATAATTGACATTAATGACTTGGATGAAGCAACAGAGTTTATTGCAACCAAATTTGATAACAATACAAAGATAGGAAGGAAAGTAAGTTGTGAGGAGGGCACAGAGTCTGAAAGGGTTATAGATAGGTTAAGAGTGGGAAAATAATTTGGCAGCTAGAGTATAATGTGGGAAAATGTGAATTTATCCACATTGGTAGGAGTACAGCAAAAGCAAAATATTTAAATGGAGACACACTGCAGAATGCTGTGGCACAAAAGGATTGGGATATCCTCGGGCATGAAACACAAAAACTTAGCATGCAGGTACAGCAAGAAATTAGGAAGGAAAATGAACTGATGGTCTTTATTGCAAGGGGAATGCAGCATACAAGTAGGAAATTTTAGCTACAACTGCACAGGACATTGGCGAGACCACATCTAGAGAACTGCATATAATTTTGGTCTCCTTATTGAAGGAAAAATATAGTATTGGAGGCAAGTTCAGAGAAGGTTCACTAGGGTGATTCTTGATGAAGGGGTTGTTTTATGAGGAAAGATTGAGCAGGTTGCGCCTATACTCATTGGAGTTTAAAAGAATGAAAGTGATCTTACTGAAACATATAAGATTTGAGAAGGCTTAACAGGGTAGATGTTTTCCCTCATGGAGAAAGCTCGAACTAGGAGGCATAGTTTCAGAATAATGAGTCACTCATTGAAGAGATGAGTGGAATTTCTTCTGTGATGGCCACGAATTTTTGGAATTCTCTACGTCAGAGCTGTGGAAGCTGAGTCAGAGTACATATTAAGCGGAGATAGACAGATTCTTGAACTCTACGGGAGTCTAGGGTTATGAAGAATGGGCAGGAAAATGGAGTTGAGGCCAAGATCAGATCCGCCATCATCTTACTGAATGGCCGAGCAGACCCATGGGACTGTAAGGCCTACCTCAACTCTTATTTCTTACGTTATGTTCTTAATGTATATATATGCCAAAGCAGTGGTTAAATGATAACAAAATAGGATCCCTGTTTTGTTCAACAAGTGCATTTCTTTGCTCCTGGCACCTGGATTAAATCACGGATGTAGCGATAATGCAGGAAACATTGTGATTCTGTCCTCAGATTTTGCAGCAAAGAAATTGTCACAATTCACAACTGTTGAGAGCATGCTGACAATGGGAATTGCAACACAAGATAGAGAAATGCAGAATAAAGACAGGATGTAAATGAAAGGAACAAAAGCAAGCAAGCAGAAAATGTTCAGTGATATCATGACCTGGCCAGCAACCTGGGAGCTCTGGGCCCCACGCCAATTTCTAAAGAGATTATTTTACAACCGAGGAGGAGGAAATTTAAAATTAAGTCAGTACTGCCCTACACAAAATGCATCCAAGGTCAGCTATCACTTAATTAATAAATTACATCTCTTGCACATGGCCAATACTGCTTTGAGTGATACTGCTACCTCCAGAAACCAGCTGGACTGAGTGCAGGATAGGATGTGCACTGTAAAGTTCTAGATGAAATGGAGATTACAAAAGGAGGTGCAAGTAAAGGATTGGGAAAAATCAAATCTATAAGTTACAAAGGCTACTGGAGAGTGATAGAATGGAGGTGGGCAATGTTGCAAAGTACTAACAACAACCTGCATTGATAGAGCATCTTGAATGTTATTAAAAATCCCAAGGTTCTTCAACGACAAAGAAAGAAAATTTAGGAAGACTGACTAATAGTTTGGTCTAAATGGTGGGTTTTAAGGAGGCCCTTAAAAAGAGAAGTGGGAGATGTAAAGGTAAAGGGATTTAAGCAGCAAATTTCAGAGAGTGAGGCTTACATAATTGAAAACATGGCTACCAATGATGGAGTGAGGGGGTGGGGGCGGGGGCAGGGCAGGCACAAGAAGCTTCAGTCTGAAGAACAGTGTGTTCTGGGAAGGGTTATAGTCCTAAAAAGAGGTTACGAAGACAAGGATGGGCAAGGTATGGAGGAACTTAAAAACAAAGCTGAGAACTTCAAATTTGAAACATTCAAAAACCAGAATCAATGTCTAAGATCTGTGAGGACGAGAGAGATGGGAAAGCTGGAGTTGATGCACAATAGGATACATGCAGCAGAGTTTTGGATGAGCTGAAATTTACAGAAAGCTGCGAATTGGATGCTAACCAATGTTGAATTGGAGAAAATTACAGCTCACCAAACTGGATGTTAAATGAGCAGTCTCAACAACACAGAGGTAGTGGAGAGGTCAAGTGAGTTGGCACAGAGGTACAGCTGGTTGCCATCAGTCAACATGTGCAATGTCTACTGATGATGAGGAAGAGGTGGGGGCTAAAGATGGATCCTTCGGGGATTCTGGCAATGGTGGGAAGAGAAGTCAATGCTAGAGATGTTCTGTCTACATTGGATAGGTGAGTGTGAAAACAAGTGAGGATAGTTCAACACAGTTAGGTAAGAGGAGAGATGCTGGAGAAGGATTATGTAAATCAATTGTATCAAAAGTTGCAGAGGTTGAGGAGGACAAGGAGGGATACTGCAAAGATTGTTGTTTGTGACCAACTGGTGCAGTAGAGCAACGCCGACAATGGAGGCTGCTCGGGTAAACAAAAGGTTGACTTATTTTTACTCAGCAACATTTTTCTCACTTGCTTCAGCTTTTACTTGCAATAATATTGCACTTAGTTTACCCTAACTACTTTTAATAGTCAATTCAGATGTGAGGTGCTAAAGCTGCATCAATGTTACATATTTCAACTATCCATCAGAATGGAAAACTAAACATTAAAAATTTCAGATGGCGGAAAACAAATACCCGACTCTGCCTCTGCCTCAACTCAATTGCTGCTAAAGCTCTCATCCGTGCCTTTGTTACCTTTGGACTAGACTACAAGCAGCAAGAGAGGAAATTGAGGAAAATCTGACCATTATTTTCCAGTCCTCAGTGGATACAGGTGTGGTGCCGAAGAATTGGAGGTCTGCTAATGTTGTACCTTTGTTTAAAGTGAGCGAGGGTTAGACCGAATAATTACAGGTCAGTCAGCCTAACCTCAGTAGTGGGCAAATTATTGGAATCTATTCTGAGACACAGGATAAACTGTCACTTACAGGGGAACAGATTTATCAAGGATAGTCAGCATGGATTTGTTACGGGAAGATCTTGTCTGACCAACTAATATTTTGAAGTAACAGGAAAATTGATGAGGGGACTGCAGTTGATGTGGTCTATATAGATTTTAGCAAGGCTTCTGACAAGGTCCTACATAGCAGAATGGTTAAAAAAAATCCCATGGGATCCAGGGAAGTGCAGCAAGGTGGATACAGTGGCAGGAAACAAAGGGTAATCGTTGATAGGTGTTTTTGCGACTGGAGGGCTGTTTCCAGTGGCATTCTGCAGGGCTCAGTACTGGGTTCCCTGCTTTTTATGGTATATATTAACAATTTGGATATAAATGCAGGAGGCATGATCAACGTTTGCAGATGACACAAGGATTGGCCATGTGGTAGATAGTGAGGAGGATAGCTGTAGGTTGCAGGAAGATATCGATGCTCTGGTCAGATGGACAGAAAAGTGGCAAATGGAATTCAACCTGGAGAAGTGTAAGGTGATGCATTTGGGGAGGTCAAACAAGGCAAAGGAATACACAATTAATGAGAGAATACTGAGAAGTGAGGGACCTTGGAGTAACTGTCCACAGATCCCTGAAGGTAGGATAGGTTGATAAGGTGGTTAAGAAAGCATATGGCACCCTTTCCTTTATTAGCCGAGGTACAGAATATAAGAGCAGAGCGGTTATGCTGGAACTGTACAAATCATTGGCTAGGCCACAACTTGAGTACTGTGTGCAGTTCTGGTCCCCTCATTACAGAAAGGATGTAATTGCACCAGGGAGGGTACAGGGGAGATTTACGAGGATGTTGCCAGGACTGAGGAAAGATTGGATAGGCTGGGGTTGTTCTCTTTGGAACAGAGAAAGCTGAGGGCAGATCTGATTGAACTGTACAAAATTGTGAAGGACCTGGATACAGTGAATGTGAAGTGCCTATTTATCTTAGCAGAGAGGTCAGTAAGTAGGTGGCACAGATTTAAAGTGATTGGTAGAAAGATTAGAGGGGAGATGAGGAAAAATATTTTCACCCACAGGGTGGTGGAGATCTGGAACTCACTGCCTGAAATGGTAGTAGAGGCAGAAACCCTCTATTAATTTAAAAGGTGTCTGGATATGCACCTCAAGTACTGTAACCTGCAAGACTATGGACCAAATGCTGGAAGGTGGGATTAGACTGGATGAACCATTTTTTGGCACAGACACGATGGGCCGAGTGGCCTCTTTCTGTGCCATAAACTTTGTAGAATTCTATTCCAGTGCTCTTCTTGCCAGCCTCCCATCTTCCACTCTATATAAACTTGAGCTCCTCCAAAACTGCGATATCTTAACTTGTACCAAGTGAGCCCTCATCCCCATGCTCAGTGACCTGCATTGGGTCCTGGTCCTGCACTGCCTCAATTTTGAAATTCTTATTTTGTTTTCAAAACCACTCGGTCTCTTTACTGCTCTCTACTCCTTTAAGATGTTCCTTAAAATCTGTCATGTTCAATCTTTAATCTCTTTATGAGACTCAGTCAAATTTTGTTCGATAAATATTTGTTAAGGGGCTTGGGAAATTTTACATTAAAGGCAACAAAGGTATAAATGCAAGTTGGTTGCCCTCTTAAACACTACAAAAAGGACTAAAATTTAACTTTAGAATTTTGTACTTAAGTGCATTCATACAGATAGGGGTTATGTAATAATAAAAAAAGACAATTACTTTTCAATGTATTGCAGAATATGCCATACAGAAATGCAGTGCTACACACACAATGTGATTACTTTGAAGTGTGCTCCGAAGAACTGATGTTAAATAGAACACTTGGTCATTATAAAAACAAAGGTCAAATTATCTTAATTCCAACTGTAACTTTTTTTTGTAAAAGTCAATCAGTGCAGCTGCACCAGCCACAATTCTTTGGTGTATCTAATGTTCCCAAACTATTAAAAATCATAATGTAAGAATAAGATAATGTGTTACTGAAATGCTTTTTTTTTCAAATTCTTTGATGATTGGCTTGCTATGCCGTTTCAGAAGGAAGTTAAAGATCAACCACATTGATATGGGTCTGGAGTCACATGTCGGCCAGACCAAAGAAGGACAGCATATTTCCTCCCGTAAAGGACATTAGTGAACCAGTTGGGTTTTTACGACAATCGATGATAATTTCATGGCATCATCACTGAGACCAGCTTTCAATTCCAGATTGTTATTAAATTCAATTAATTAATTCAATTAATTAATCAAATTAATTAATTAGTGCCTCACACAACATATTGCGGTCCATCATCTTCAAATCACATTCCTCAGGCATTTTAGTTTGACTAACGAACCACAGCTAAAGCACTTTTCAGCGTTTTTAGAAGCACTGTCAACGAACATCAAAACAGGAATTGGATTACTAGAGTTCCATAATTAGAATCTTATGCTATATTAACTAAAATATTGTATTAGATTCCTGTCCGCAACATTTTATTCAAGTTTATATATTTCTAGTACGCTGTGTCCTTTCCTAGCTACCAATTTGCCAAGAGAATCAAAAGTACTTACTAGTGTGCACAGTCAATGAGCTGATACTCATTTGACCTTTCGTAGCATGCTTTCACACCTTCATCCTGCCAGAGGATTGTCGTATGTTCATAGAACTCCTGAAATAAAATGTTTAAAATGCGTTAGAATCTGACGAGCACATATCAGAATTCAATTGCAGATAAAAGCACATACAAATGTGGTACTTTATGCACTGATGGTTACCTTCACACAACTACTGGTTTAGATACAAGTATACTCAAAAGGTTCCGAAGAAGGGTCACTGCCCCAAAACATTAACTCTGCTTCTCTTTTCACAGATGCTGCCAGACCTGCTGAGTGGCTCCAGCATTTCTTGTTTTTATTTCAGATTTCCAGCATCCGCAGTATTTTGCTTTTATTACTCAAAAGGTTGTTGCATAATCATGCACTACGGGCTGCACAAAGGAACAGGCGGCTGTCATTTAGCCCCTCGTGCCTAATCAACGATTCAGTGAGACCACAGCTGATCTGTGACCTAATTCCATACATCTGCCTCATTTGCCCCATATTGGTTAACAAAAAAAAACAATCTCAATTTTAAAATTACCAACTGCTGTAGCATCAGTTGCCGTTTGCGGAAGAGTTTCCCAAATTTTTGCTTGTAGAAGTGTTCCCTGATGTCACTCCTGAAAGGTCTGGCTCTAATTTTTTGACTATGGCCCCTAGTAATAGACACCCCAACCAGCGGAAATAGTATTTCTCTAACTATCCTATCTGTTCCCCTTATTATCTTGAAAACCATCAAATTACACTTTAACCTTGTAAATTCCAGGGAATACAACCTTAATTTGTGCAATGTCTCAATTTAACCCTTGGGAGTCCAGTAAATCTACAGTACACTCCCTCCAATATATACTTCCTTGGGTGTGATGCACACACTACGTTTACAAGTACAAAGAAAAAAACTGCAAATGCTGGAAATCTGAAACAAAAACCAAACAAGGATGGAATAGAGGTCAGCCAGCACCTGCAGAGAGAACGATAAGCTACCTTCTCAAGCTTTCAATCCTTCAGTTAACTTACCTCAAATGCCAACTTATCTGTTCTCTTCACAGGTGCTGATCGACCTGCTGTGTTTCCAGCATGATCTACTTTTATGTACAAGCACACACTGCTGGTTTGCTCCAGAACTTCAAGTGCACACTGAAATGGTGTTGAAATTATTCCTAGAAAACAAACTCATATACGGGAAGTGCAACGGAGGCCTATAGCCCCAACTCCCAAAAACATGGAAGGCTGAAACTCTCACCATCACTCCCTTGCTTCAAAAGCCTTTTAAAAATCCGACTGCACTTTTAGAATCCTGCCTTCAATCATTTCTATTTGCCATGGTGTTTTTTCTTCTCCTTATGACCTTGTCCGAGACCTTCTTTTATAGCAGCCATTATGGATAAATACAAGTGGCTACTGTTCTGAAATAAAATCATGAATAGGCAGGCTGGAGAATTTGACTAATTCAATAGCTCTTTCAAGACAACACAGAGATGATGAGCCAGAATGGCTTCCTTCTGTGCTAAATCATTCAATAGATACTCCTCAAAATAGATCACATTCAATGAAAAATTGCACTAGATATTTTCTTGAGGTCAGCACCAGCTACTCCTGTGAGTAGATCTCTTACCCCAATCCAGAGTGTGCCATAACCTGTCAACTTTTAAAGGTAAATAATAAATAGACCCAAGGATTACAACAGAGAACCCTGGAATGCTTCACATAATTCTCTGCCCTTGAAAACCAGACTGAGAAATATATAAGGTGAATCATACACTTCACATATAAAACAATAACGATGCCGCTCACGTTCTCTCTGCATATATTCTTTGAATCAGAAACTCCCTTCCTACACAGAGAAGTATTTGCAGCTTCTGAGCTCGTCCAGCTTCACTGCTGGTTGACAAAAATCCTAAACACAACTTTTCATTGAAAAAAAGTTTCACTGTGAATCTGTCTTTCACGTGAA
This sequence comes from Heterodontus francisci, assembly GCF_036365525.1. NCBI lineage: Eukaryota > Metazoa > Chordata > Chondrichthyes > Heterodontiformes > Heterodontidae > Heterodontus > Heterodontus francisci. The sequence goes on along the minus strand of NC_090386.1, from coordinate 30,007,813 downwards.
TAGGTTTCCCACAAAAAAGACAATTCAAGTCCTTTTGCTGTTACATTAAAAGAGGTTATGTTTTATCAAAATTAAATACATGGTCAACCTTCGAAAATTGGAACAAAAACTCACCATTAATGAAGAATCTGTGACTATTTAACCAGATTAGTACCTTATGTAACTTGGCTCTTGGGTAGCACTTTTACCATTAAATCAGAAGGTCATGCATTCAACCCCCATTCTGGAGTCTCGCACACATATGCTTACACTTCACTGCTGTACTGAGGGAGTGACACTTTTTGGATGAGACATTAAATTAAGGTCATATCTCTCCCCCATCCCCCCCCCCCACCGCACATCAGGTGGATGTCCTGGGAACATCCAACATCACTAAAAACAGATGATGTGGTCACCTACACTGGGGCTCTGCTATAATGCAGTCCGCAATAGCACAAAACTCAGTTCACCCTCAAATATTTCATGCAAATTTATCATTGCAGATACTGAAGTATAAATGCTCCACAAATAATTTAGAATCAATGAAATGGCAGCCACTTGACTAATTGAGGCGTCAGTTTTCTCAATAAAAACTGGCCAAACTTGCACTGGTACTCATAACAATCAATGTGAAATCATGTATACTGAATCACAAAACAGAAAATCTTACACCATCACTGAGAAGCTGAAAATCATCGCCCAGATCAAGGAAGGCGCTACGCAAGCACCCACTTCACCCTGAATCACGGGTGGCTTAAAGATGGAGAGAAGTCAAGAAGGGCGTCGATGGAGATGAAGGTAGCCAAAGAAAAAGGAAAGCCCAAAGTGCCGACAACACACCTCTTGACAAGATGGCATACACGTGGTTCGCCCAGTAGAGAGCTGAGGCGTAACCATATCCGGTCCTGTCATTCAAGCCTAGGCTCAGAAACTTTGTCACCAAATGAATGGAAATACCAATGCTCCAAAAGAGTTTGGAGCCAGCAAAGGATGGTTAGCAAGATTTAAGAACCGGCTCAGCATTTCACACGTTACTATAAGAGAACAATTGTCTGTGGATGAGGCAGCATTTCCTGTTGAATTAAAGAAGATTTAACACAAAGGAGGATGATACCTGAAGACCACATCTACAACTGCGACGCGACGGCCTTATACTACAAATTATTACCAGAGAAGACAGCAGCAACCACAAATGACACCAACAAGGACCAGGTTTAAACAAATAAAGACAAGGTTGACAGATCTCCGTTGCTTCAACAAAACTGGTCTACACAATCTGATTCCACTCACCATTGAAAAATTCGCCAACCACACTGCTTCCATCATCTAAACCTATAATCACTACCATGCCAACACTCAAGTAGCAAAGCTGGATATCATCAATTTTCAAAGACTGGTATGAATTAATCGTGAAACCAAACATTAGAAAACATCTCAAATAGAACAAACTACTTAAGGCCACCTTGCTACTTGACTACTGCCCTGCCCACCATCCCGCAAAGAACCTGGTAACACAAGATGGGATCAAATAGAAACATAGAAAATAGGAGTAGATCATTTGGCCCTTCGAGTCTGCACTGCCATTCAATACGATCATGGCTGATCGTCCAAACTCAGTACCCTGTTCCTGCTTTCTCCCCGTATCCCTGGATTCCTTTAGCCCTAAGAATTATATCTAACTCTTTCTTGAATATATTTAATGATTTGGCCCCAACTGCTTTCTGTGGTAGAGAATTCCACAGGTTCACCACTCTCTAGGTGAAGAAATCCCTCCTCATCTCAGTCCTAAATGACTTACCCCTTATCCTTAGATTGTGACCCCTCGTCCTGGACTCACCCGCCATCAGGAACATCCTTCCTGCATTCTAGTCTGTCCCGTCCTGTTTGAATTTTGTAGGTTTCTACGAGATCCCCTCTCATTCTTCTAAACTCTAGCGAATTCAAGCCTAATTGACTCAATCTCTCTTCATATGTCAGTCCTGCCATCCCAGGAATCAGTCTGGTGAACCTTCGCTCCACTCCTTCCATAGCAAGAACATCCCTCCTCGGATAAGGAGACCAAAACTGTACAAAATACTCCAGATGTGGTCTCACCAAGGCCTTGTGTCTACCTATCAAAAAACACATCAAAAATTCAACCCCTTGACCAAGGCATCACATCAACCTTCAAACTTAACTACAGAAGATAACTGATTAAGAGAATGGTGGACAGTAAGGACGACGTGACAACATGCCTGAAGAAACTCAACGTGAATGACGGAATATATATGTGGCCATGATTGGCAAGAAGTGCTAATCAAATGTATTACAAACTCATGGAGACATGCCCTGGGTGCTGCATTCGAGTTGGAAAGAAACAGTGACAATATGGAGGATTTCAAAGGCTTCACAGAAAGAGGAATACCTGAAAGTGAGAAGAGTTGTGGGCCATGACGGATTCAATGCCCACGATCTAAACGACGCCAGGTCCGTACTTCGAGCAGAATCAGATACTGACGACATCAATGCATGGCTGACTATCAATGCCCAAGAAGCAACCGAGATGATGACAGATGATCAAATATTGGTCAGTGTAACAGATCCAAACCCTAAAGATGTCCAGCAAGCTGAAGATGACAATGACAATAACTAGACTAAGCCACTGCCATCATCCCACAGTCACCCACTACGTAGAAAAATTACTGATGCTTGGAAGCCAACAAAAAATCAACTGCTACTAGTGTGACACAACTTAGGAACATGTTACATCTAGTAAAGGCGAAGGCAAGGAGTAAATGTGAACAGTTAAAAATTACTGACTTTTTCAACACACGTCCATCAATTCAATAATGACCGATTGTACACATATATTCACATTTTTGTTTCAATAAATAAAAATTTGATTTATTCAATTGATGGCCTTCATTTTGTTTGTTTTATTATTCTGGTTACTGGCTTGGTGCTTTTCAAAAGGAACTCGTTATAACATGGCCCTGTGATGTGGACTCAGTGGACTGCATTATAGCAGGGTTCCAGTGTATTTAATTGCTGTTTTTGGGACCTTGCTGTGCACAAACTAACTGCTACTTTTGCCAAATTTGCAAGTGACAATACTTCAAAATACTTCAAATGTGTGAATGGCGTGAAAGAAGTTTTTCTTCTTGCGCTTTTCACAAGACTGTGTACCTTGCAAGGTTGACCGCCGCCAGCCTACCTGGTCTCTGAGCTCATGGCTTTTTCTTTGATAAATACCCATAAGCCATTAACCCTCCCAAAAAGTTTGTAGTGACGAAACACACACATGTAGACACACAAGCGCACATATTTAAAATTCAATTAATAGACAAATTGTCACAATGCCCACGACAATGTTAAATCAGATTAATTTTTGAGCAACCTCTGGGCAGAACAGGAACAAAACTCTTCCTTGGTAGCAGCTCTGAGTTACAAAGTTGCTCAAACTGTAAACTAGTTTTAAATGTTCACCTTAAATGAAGTTCCACATTGAATGACAAACAACTTCTCTGCCCCTGGGTTTGAGGAGAGGGGTGAAGGGTGAAACAGAAAAAAAAGCTAGGATTCATGCCCCTGATTATTCACCAGAACTTCTGCTGGAAAAAGCACATACGTGAACATTGTCTGAAGACAGGATCGGACTCAGCTCTAACACTCTTTCTGATCATATGATGGAGGTTCACAAGAAAAATAGTTCCTTTGGTGAGGACCAAAGGGCTTCTGGTGCACAAGGTGTGGGAAACAAAAGGCAGAGCTAGAGAGATTTGATGAATCAATTCTGGATTAACACACAAACAGAAATTGAGAGTTTAAATCGCACTGTGGCAAGTTAGGAAACTGAATTAAGTAAATATGGTTATTTACATAAAATAAAAGCAAAATACTGTGGATGCTGGAAATCTGAAATAAAAACTAGAAATGCTGGAAATACTCAGCAGGTCTGGCAGCATCTGTGGAGAGAGAAACAGAGCTAACGTTTCGGGTCAGTGACCCTTCTTTTTTGGTTATTTACATGCTGGCACCAAATAAAATGGCCACGAAAGCTACCAGATTATCGCAAACAAAAAACCAACTGGCTGTCATTCAGGCTAAGTAACCTGCAACCCTGGTCTGGTCTACATGTGAGTACAATCCAACTCTGTATAATTGACTCCTAATGCCATCAGAGCAACTAGGGATGGGCAATAAATGTGGTCTCGCCAGCATTATCCACATCCTTAGAATTAAAGAAGTCCATAACAAAATCAAATTCTTCAATAATTTATTAATTGCAATTATATAAGCATGTTCTTTTTGTGCTTCCATTTATTCACTGCTTCACGGAGGACGCTGGCAAAGTGAAGCAGCAGTTCTGCACACATCTGTATGCCTCAATGGCTCAGAATCCAAATGCACTGCATAATGAGATACTGGCCCAAACCAAGAACTACCTATCTTTCGTTACTAGTGTACACAGTTAGCCAATTTCAAACAGTTCAGTAGAAGGGGGATTACAGTCGACCTTTGACACCTATGGGTTACATGAAATCAGAAAAGGTTTCTGCTGCTGACTGCTGTCCAGTGGACCAACTTCACCACCCACAAGACACTGCTGGAAAGTTGCTGTAAAAATCAGCGAGGAGGAGATCAGATCTGAATATGATGCCTTACACATTGAAATGGCCCCTGGAATACTCAAAGTGACAAGCTGGATTTCAACAGTGAGAAACGTATATGGCAAGTAGTGGTTTTAACTGCGATCAGGCAATAAAGAAAGGCTCAGTAGAAGCCTTTTGACATTTTTCATTGATTGTCGATAAAGCTTATGGCCTAATGCAGCTTTTGACCATGCTGGCAGCTAGAGCTAGAAACGAAACTTGAAATCTCAGGAATAATTGCTTGAAATCTGATTTCACCTGGGATGTACAATCTAGCTCCAAGATTGTTTTAGGGATATAAGGGTTGACCGTTGGCTATTGTCAACAGGTTATTTGTCCACCTGTTCCCCACTCCTGCATTGTCACCCCTCTCCCAATAACAGAACTCCCCTCCTCCATCCAACGAGCCTCCATATATGCCACATCATCTGCTATTTCCTCCACCTATCAAAGCTTGCTGCCACCAACCAGATCACACCTTTAAATCACTTTCTAAGGAACTGTCCCCTCTGGGAGATCCAACAACATTTTTTATATAGCACCTTTAACATAATTCATCCCAAGGTGCTTCACAGGAGCATTACAAAGCAAAGTATGATACTGAGCCACATAAGGAGATTAGGTCAGATGACCAACAGCTTGGACAAAGAGATATATTTTAAGTAGTGTCTTAAAGGAGGCAAATAAGGTAGAGAGCGGAGGGGCATAGGGAAGGTATTTGAGAGCTTTGAGCTGAGGCAACTGATGGCACGGCCACCAATGATGGAGCGATTAAAATCAGGGATGCACAAGAGGCCAGAATTAGAGGAACGCCGATATCTTGGGGGGGGGGGGGGGGGGGGGGGGTTGTGGAGCTGGGGGCAATTACAGAGATAGGCCAGAGAAGGATTTGAAAACAAGCATGAGAATTTTAAAATCAAGGCTTTGTTTGACCAGGAGCCAATGTCAGTCAGCAAGCACAGAGGTGATAAGGAAATGGGATTTGTTCATTCTTCCATCCTGACTTGTAGCTGCCCTTCCTCTAACACTTGCCCAATCACTGAACTGGCATTGCATCTGCTGCAATCACCTCTTTTCACATCACCAATCCCACAATATCTCAATGCATTAAATTCAAAATCCTATTCAAATCAATCCCTGGCTTTGCCCAACCTATTTCTGCAATCTCCTCCAGTCTTGCATCCCTCTCCTGCACCCTTTCTTCTTCTGGCTCTGGCTTTTCATCCAGCTGTATCTCCCTTTTTGACCATTGATGCAGAACCTTGAGTCACCTTAACCTACTCTCTGGAACTGACAAACACCCACACCCATCACCTCTTCTTTTGCCTATCTACCTTTGAAAACCTTTTTTTATAGACCAATTTTCTTGACCAAAATTTCAGTCACCTCTCAATCTCTCATCCAGGTCTTAGTGGTTGTTCCCTTATCCATTCTAATCATTTTTCTCCTACCCCCACCATACAATGTGTTGGGTCCTTCTCTCAGTGGTAAAGATGTCATTCAAATGCAAATTGTTGCCCACGGCACTGAAGAAGGGCCTGCTTGAACAACTGACACGTCATTTCACCTGATAAATATTGACCAAACTCTCATGCATTTCTCAAGTTTTAGTTTTGATTTTTAGTTTTCCAGCATTACGTTCTTTTGTGGTTTTTTTGTATATCATCCACTGGCATTGACCTCTTCCTAGCTTTTTAAAAAGCCTTTTTGAATATCCATCAACTACCTCTCTCTGATGGAACTGAACATACTTGAATCTCAACTTCCACCAGTTCTGCACCATCCACATCCCACACCCGCCCTCCCAGCATTGCCTTGTTTTTGTTAAGTCCATAAAAACACTTTAAATTTGCCTTTTCGCATTTGGGGTGCTATTGCACGTATGTATGTTGCTTTACCTGTTTTATTGCCATTGAAGTGAAAGAATGAGGCAAGGTTGCTCGCTGGCATCCATCCTAGTCATTGTCATGTATCAATGATGCATTGGAATGCAGCAGAAATGGTTTCAAACCATCAGTTCCCAGCATTCTTGGAATAGTGGCGTGGCTTCTCACAAACATCATGTATTGTTGGGAGACTTGCCTAAGAAACTACCTTGTTTCATATCTTGATTAGTTTCAACAATGGAATATGGTAATGGGTAATTATGGATTTATATTGCAGCGTTAATGCAAGGAAACATCTTAAGGTTCTTCAAAAATAGGCAGAACAAAAACAGATGTTGATAAATGGGTTATTTTCAGGTTAACAAACTAACCAGTGGGGTGCCACAGGGATCAGTGCTTGGGCCTCAACTATTTACAATCGATTATTAATGACTTGGATGAAGAATATTGTACCCAAATTACCTGACGATACAAAGATAGGTGGGAAAGCAAGTTGTGATGAGGACACAAAGAGCATGCAAAGGGATATAGATAGATTAAGTGAGCAGACAAAAATTTGGCAGATGGAGTTTAACGTGGGAAAATGTGAGGTTATCCACTTTGGTAGGAAGAATACAAAAGCAATGCATTTAAATGGAGAGACTACAGAATGCTGCGGTACAGAGTGATCTGCATGTCCTCGGACATGAAACACAGAAGGGCATTAGCATGTAGGTACAGCAAGTAATTAGGAAGGCAAATAGAATGTTGGCCTTTATTGCAAGGGGAATGCAGTATACAAGTAGGCAAGTCTTGCTACAACTGTACAGGTGCTGGTGAGACCATAGCTAGAGTACTGCATACACTTTTGGTCTCTTTATTTAAGGAAAGATTGAACTTGCCTCCAATGCAAGAATGAGAAGGTTCACTAGGGCAATTCCTGGGATAAACGGTTCGTCTTATGAGGAAAGGTTGAGCAGTTTGGGCCTATAGTCACTGCAGCTTAGAGGAATGAGAGAATCTTGAAACAGAAGATTCGGAGAGGCACGGACAAGATATTACCCCTCGTGGGGAATCTAGAACAAGGGGGCACAATTTCAGAAGGGGCCTCCCCATTTAAGGGAGAGCTAAGGAGGAATTTCTTCTGAGGGTCATGAATCTTTGGAATTCTCTACCCCAAACAGTAGTGGAGACTAGTCATTAAAATATTCAAGGTTGAATTAGACAGATGTTTGATCTCAAGGGAATCACGAGTTATGGGGAGCAGGCAGGAAAATGGAGTTGAGGACACAATCTGATCAGCCATGATTTTACTGAATGGCAGAGCAGGCATGAGGGGCCGCAAGGTCCACTCCTCGGAACATAGGAACAGGAGTAGGCCATTCAGTCCATTGAGCCTGCTCCGCCATTCAATACCATCATAGCTGATCAACCACTTCAATGCCTTTTTCCCACACTATCCTGTCATGGAATGACTTACTTTTCTCCTCTGATTAAGACAATGTGCCTTTAAGACTCGGTTTAAAAACCGTGTGCCTTCAAAAATTGCGGGGCACAGTGTGACACAGCTGCACCTGCGACCTAGTCAACAGCAGGAGAGTGGAGAGGTCACATGGTGTAATGTAACTTTTAACTGTGTAAAAGCCAGCTTTGAGATACCAGCAAAGCGTGCTTGCCTTGAAAGGAGGGAATTCTCTCAGCAGAAATTCAACAATGAGCAACAGGCTGTGTTAATTGCCTAAGAAAGAAAGAAAAATCCCTTTTGAAGAGAACATTCGTATTGCTGTAGGTAGCAAAATATCTTTTTCTTTACTTCCAAAGTAACAATCTTTGCTTCAAGGTTGACCTTTTCTTGACTGATTGTGTTTTCTGGAATTCGCTATAAAGCTTCAACTGAAATGTACCAATTTTAAAATCCAAACACTGACCTGTCGTTACATCCTGTGTTGAAAGAACTGTTTGACGCCTGCTGCAGCCAAAGTGCTTTGAATGCTTATCAAGAAAAGACTGTTTCATCAAATCCGCGTCGAGACTTCGAGTGGAATCTGATTATTTTTACACTAGGATACCTCACCCATCAGGAACATAACCCACAAAGACAAACAACCCAGTTATTTATTTTTAAGGAACAGCTAATTTTTTACAACACTTTCTTTTTTAAAAAAGGTTAACAGTTGATTGATGAGTCTATGGGCGAATGGGGGAGTTAGGTTAAAATAAGTTATAAGGTCTTTAGACATAGATTTATCTTAACAGTGTTTAAGATTTAGTTTTCATAAATAGTTAATTTGTTGTTGTCTGAAGATACCTGGTTGGTCTGTTTTATTCTGGGGGTTAATTAAGTGTTTAATTTGGATTTTTGCGGTTGGGTGGGAAAACTTTAATATGCTGTAACTCGTGGAGTGATGGAACTGAACTGACAGTGCATTGCTCCCGTCTCGGTCATAACAATCTCCATATCCTTTTATGTCATTGGTATTTAGAAATCTGTAAATCTCTACTTCAAGCATATTCAATGACCGAGCTTCCACAGACCTCTGAGGTAGAGAATGCCAAAGATTCACAACCCTCGGAGTAAAAATATTTCTCCTCATCTCTGTCTTAAGTGGCTTCCCCCTTATTTTGAATTAGTGACCGCTGGTTCTAGACTCCGCAACCAGGGGTAACATCTTACCTGCATCTACCCTGACTGTCCCCTTTAAGTATTTTGTAGGTTTCGATGAGATCACCTCTCATTCTTCAAAACTGTAAAGAATACAGGCCCAGTTTCCCCAATCTCTCTTCATGGGATACTCCCACCATCCTGGGAACAAGTCAAGAGACAGAAAGATACTGGGGTGGGGGTGTGACCTAAACTTAGAACAAAGTGGCAGATTTTTAGGATGTTTTAAAAAAGGTGGGAAGAGCCTTAGGAAGGGCATTCCCCAAAGGCAATGGAAGGTTTTGGAAGGTTTTAGAAGCTTAAGAAAGGGAGTGATGGGGGCGGGGGGGGGGAGAGAAGAGGTGTGGGGAAGCAGAATGCACAGCAGGCTGGAGTCAAATCAAAAATCAGGATGGGATATCAGGCTGGAAAGACAGAAAATATGGCAGGCCATAGAAGGATTTAAAGACAAGGGAAAATATTCTAATTGAATAATGGGATAGCAAGCCCTGGGAGATGGGAGTCATGAATGAGTGACACATCATATGGGACAGAAATAATGTTGCAGAGTTTTGGAGAAATTGGAATTCATGAAGCTGGAGGCCATCAAGCAGTGTGTTAAAGGGTAGGTGAGTTGGCAGATGACAAAGGATTGCAAGAGGGTTCAGGCAGCAGAGGAGTTGAGGTAGGTGTGGGGTTGGGTCACACTGCAAAAGGTACATTAGGTGGTATAACAGGGTTACCTAGAGTCAAGTGCAAGTGCAATGAAATATAAGATGCAAGCCAAGTATCATAGGTAGCAATTTTTTTTTTTTAAAAGCATCTATAAGTAGTAAATTATTAAGCTATCCTGCTGTTCTTTTTTTCTTCTCACAAAGTTCCACAGGAACCAACAGGCTGCCAGTACCTGACTCAAGTACTCATCTTCATGTGCAAATTCAGCACAAGAACATCTCATTCTCATCCAATGTCCACTTGAGCATTTTCCTGCATGAGTTACTGAATAATGATCAGAACCATGAAGCCTGGGTGATCCTTCTCCCCTTTTTAATTTTCTAAAAATGACACAGTTGACTGCAGCACCCATACTGTTGATCCATTTGAGATGTGCTAACTCAGCAGAGATCAAGATTCAAACTTCAATCTGGCACAAGTACCTGGCTGTGCCGCCTATGAATTAGGGATATTGCAGAGAGGTAGTGCACCTTCAACAACTCACTGCCTGACTTTTTTCACTCACATTGTAAATGTTGTTTGCAAAAGCAATGGTGGTATATCAACTGCCATGCAAATAGGTTTGCAGAAGTTTTAACACCCATTGAAACTTCCTGTTTTAAATATAATACAAAAATGTCTGCAACCAGAAGCGTTAATAAGCAACTGTTTCTAAACAACAGAATCTTAATTAGATATTTTGAACACAAGTGGGTTATAAGGGCTGGGTGGATTAGTAGTTAATTAAACTGTGATTCAATGTGACAGAAAGGATGGAATATGCTAAAGTGCTATCATGTTAATCAAATGCAAGAATTTAACTTTACATGTGGGTATTTTGGGAGGGTGAAGGCATTGGATAATAACATTTAACACCGTTCAGAATTGCTGTAACTACTTGCTCATTTCAGCTGAACTTTCTGCCCATTTCCTGCGTATGTGTTTTTAACCCTACTTTATATTGTGCCAAAAGTAATCAATGGTAAACTTAAGGGGGCATAAAACCAAAAAAAACCTGAAGACAAAAAAAACTGTTGTAGTATTGTGGTTATGCTACTGGTTGATTAACCCAGATTAAAACACTGAACAACACAAACAAATGGACCGCTGGGTTGAGCACTACCTAGAACTGTACTCCAGGGAGAATGCTGTCACTGAGACTGCCCTCAATGCAGCCCAGCCTCGACCAGTCATGGATGAGCTGGACATACAGCCAACCAAATCGGAACTCAGTGATGCCATTGATTCTCTAGCCAGCGGAAAAGCCCCTGGGAAGGACAGCACTACCCCTGAAATAATCAAGAGTGCCAAGCCTGCTGTATTCTCAGCACTACACGAGCTGCTATGCCTGTGCTGGGACGAGGAAGCAGTACCTCAGGACATGCGCGATGCCAATATCATCACCCTCTATAAAAACAAAGGTGACCACGATGACTGCAACAACTACCGTGGAATCTCCCTGCTCAGCATAGTGGGGAAAGTCTTTGCTCGAGTCGCTCTGAACAGGCTCCAGAAGCTGGCCGAGCGTGTCTACCCTGAGGCACAGTGTGGCTTTCGTGCAGAGAGATCGACCGTTGACATGCTGTTCTCCCTTCGTCAGATACAGGAGAAATGCCGTGAACAACAGATGCCCCTCTACATTGCTTTCATTGATCTCACCAAAGCCTTTGACCTCGTCAGCAGACGTGGTCTCTTCAGACTACTAGAAAAGATTGGATGTCCACCAAAGCTACTAAGTATCATCACCTCATTCCATGACAATATGAAAGGCACAATTCAACATGGTGGCTCCTCATCAGAGCCCTTTCCTATCCTGAGTGGCGTGAAACAAAAACAGGGTTGTGTTCTCGCACCCACACTTTTTGGGATTTTCTTCTCCCTGCTGCTTTCACATGCGTTCAAATCCTCTGAAGAAGGAATTTTCCTCCACACAAGATCAGGGGGCAGGTTGTTCAACCTTGCCCGTCTAAGAGCAAAGTCCAAAGTACGGAAAGTCCTCATCAGGGAACTCCTCTTTTCTGACGATGCTGCTTTAACATCTCACACTGAAGAGTGCCTGCAGAGTCTCATCGACAGGTTTGCGGCTGCCTGCAACGAATTTGGCCTAACCATCAGCCTCAAGAAAACGAACATCATGGGGCAGGATGTCAGAAATGCTCCATCCATCAATATTGGCGACCACGCTCTGGAAGTGGTTCAAGAGTTCACCTACCTAGGCTCAACTATCACCAGTAACCTGTCTCTAGATGCAGAAATCAACAAGCGCATGGGAAAGGCTTCCACTGCTATGTCCAGACTGGCCAAGAGAGTGTGGGAAAATGGCGCACTGACACGGAACACAAAAGTCCGAGTGTATCAGGCCTGTGTCCTCAGTACCTTGCTCTATGGCAGCGAGGCCTGGACAACTTATGTCAGCCAAGAGCGACGTCTCAATTCATTCCATCTTCGCTGCCTCCGGAGAATACTTGGCATCAGGTGGCAGGACCGTATCTCCAACACAGAAGTCCTCGAGACTGCCAACATCCCCAGCTTGTACACACTACTGAGTCAGCGGCGCTTGAGATGGCTTGGCCATGTGAGCCGCATGGAAGATGGCAGGATCCCCAAAGACACATTGTACAGCGAGCTCGCCACTGGTATCAGACCCACCGGCCGTCCATGTCTCCGCTTTAAAGACGTCTGCAAACGCGACATGAAATCCTGTGACATTGATCACAAGTCGTGGGAGTCAGTTGCCAGCGTTCGCCAGAGCTGGCGGGCAGCCATAAAGACGGGGCTAAAATGTGGCGAGTCGAAGAGACTTGGTAGTTGGCAGGAAAAAAGACAGAGGCGCAAGGGGAGAGCCAACTGTGCAACAGCCCCGACAAACAAATTTCTCTGCAGCACCTGTGGAAGAGCCTGTCACTCTAGAATTGGCCTTTATAGCCACTCCAGACGCTGCTTCACAAACCACTGACCACCTTCAGGCACGTATCCATTGTCTCTCGAGATAAGGAGGCTCAAAAGAAAAAAGAAAAGAAAGAAAGAATCCAGAGTGAAAGAATTCTCACAATGGTAGTTTGAGAATTTGAATTCAACTTAAGAGGGAAAAAAAGTGCCCATGAAGTTATCCAATTGTCGTAAAAGACCAACTGGTTCACAAATATTCTTTAGGGAAGACGGCGTTCTCAGTTTTGACCTGTGACTCCAAGCCCACACCAACCTGGTTGAAGCAGTTTGATACAACTGAGTGGCTGGCTGAGAGTCAAAGAAGGGCCACCACCACCTCCTCAGAGCATCTAGGAAAGGGCAGTAAATGCTGGACTAGCCAGAAAAACCTACAACCTTAGAATGAATTATAAAACGATACCAGAATAAGAAGCTTGCACAATACTGCTCGACACTGGAGGTTCACCATGCCAAGATTTTAAAAAAAGAATATTGGCATAATGGTGACTCAGATCTCAATGACAAGGGCAGACATGAAAATTGCTATGATGGAATAGCTGGATCTAAATTGTAGTGACTGGATGGAATGAATGGCTATGAATCTGGTGACTGTACAAGCTACAATGGTTCCCAAAATATTCTGCAATACTTAATATTTTAAAAAGCTGTTTCACTTCCATTAAATCCATTTGTGTTCATATTTTCCACCCTATCCTGGCTGTCTTCGACATAAAGGCAACTGAAGACTTGGAAGGTGGTGGCATAGTTCCAAGTAACCCTTATGATGGCATCTGTCTTACGCTGTGATTGACTATCAACTGCCCTACCTTGAAAAATATTCTCATTGATGTAGAAGTGTAGATTTCAAATTCTATGCCATGCCACAATTTAATCCAACTCTATCAAAAAAAGGCAACAGCTACAACACTGCATTTTCTACACTACAAGGACTAACTGTTTCCGACTATTGTTGTTGGAGGATATGTACTGAAAAGTTTAACTTGCTATTTGTTCTCATATCTGCCAAGTGGTGTCTTATTTTATGTTATAAAGATACAGACAAAACCGTTTCTTGCATTGTATTTTAAAATCAAGGTTGATTTGAATTTGCTGATTTAATAGAAGTGTTGGGAGTACTTGCTGTTCCAAGTCACAAGGCCACCCATCCCTCCACCCCCCGGTTTTTAACATTAAACTGTAGTCTCACTGTCCGCTTTTCTGTATTGTTGCGTTCATGGAGGCTCAAGTTAGGTATCCCTCCCTGCTAGGCAACTCTGGTACTATAAATTATGCGATAGTTATTCCATTGCCAACAGCAGAGAGTGGGATTTCAAACCACAAGCATGGTTTCCTGGGATTGCCAGCCCTTAGGTCAGGTGGCAACCCCATCCCCACCCTGCTGCTTGCGGGGAATCTACATTAGACATTGCCCATATTGCATTTCCTTCTTTTAAAAAGTGGAACTATTTTCGCTGATAATTTTAAGTATGGTACCCTCAAGTAGATTTCCCTCATTTAGACTGCATCATTTTATCAACAGACCATATACCTCAACGAGAGAGGGCACAGATTCAAAATAATTGGTATAAGAAACAAAAGTGACATGAGAAAAAACTTTTTCATGCAGCGAGTGGTTAAGGCCTGGAATACACTGCCTGAGATTGTGGTGGAGGCAGGTTCAATTGAAGCATTCAAAAGGGAATTAAACTGTTATATGAAAAGGAAGAATGTGCAGTGCTATGGGGAGAAGGCAGGGGAGTGGCACGAGGTGAAATGCTCATTCGGAGCACCAGTGCAGACATGTTGGGCCGAATGGCCTCCTTCTGCAATGCAACAATTCTGTGATTCTGGTAGTACTCACGTCTCTAGGTCAGCTGGTTATGGGTTCAAACTTAACCTGGACTGATACTTCAGTGCAGCTGTGAGCAAGTGTTGCATTCTGAAATGCCATCCTTCAAATCAGGCATCAAGCGAAGCCTTTTCCAGTGGTTCAGGAGAATGTTAGATCCTGTGGCACTATTTGAATACACTGTTCCTCTCAAACATTCTACTTCAGACAGGTGATCAAAAGCAGCTTGGTTCCTCAACTCTCATTGCTGAGGAAAAGACTGCACGCGAAACTGAACTTTCATGGAGTGTTTTGAATTGCTCCAGTTTATTCAAAAATTTTCATGAAGTGGATGGATATTGGGATTACAGAATCACTGCAAGTGAGTCCAGAACTATTGGGCAGAGGTTATTATTCAAAAAGAATGAGTAAGTTCATCAAACTTGAGAAAGATGCAACATAGGAACCTGATGGTCTTCATCAGAGGTTCCTGAAGCAAAACTGGGGAATAGCAGAGGCTCTAACTGTAATTCTGTGAAAAGGAAAGTTGTGCCAGTAACAAATGTTACCCTTTGCTTCAAAGAAGTTGTCCATTTTAAGGAAATGATATAGGTCAGTTAGCCTTACTTCAATTGTTGGTAAGCCACTGGAGTCTATAATACAAGATGAAATTGGTACCAGTCACTCAGGGACAGCACTCTTACCTCTGGGTAAAAAAGATCATGGGTTCAAGCCCCACTCCAGAAACTTGAGCACATAACTAAGGCTGAAGCTTCAGTGCAATAGCGAGGGAGGTGGCATCTTTTAGCTGAGAAATCAAACCGAGGCCCCAGATGGACATAGAAGATCCCATGGCACTATTCAAAGAGCAAGGGAGCTCTCCAAATGTCGAGCTACCATCACCACCTCAGCGTCATTGGTGGAGTCTTGCTGCATGCAAACAGGCTGTTGCATTTAGCAACAACAGTTCAAATAGTATTTCATTGACTTTGTATCCACGTTAGGGCGACTTGAGGATGTAAAAGGCGCAAGAGTCTATGTAAATGCAAGTTATTTTTCTAATTATTTGGAGAAACAGAAGCTAATCAGGGCAAGCAAACATGGATTTATAAAGAAAAAGTTATGCTTGACCAGAGTTCTTTGGAAAAATGAGAGAATGGATAATGGAAATGCAGTGGTTGCGGATTGTATAGATTTTCAAGTAGCATTCAATAGGGTATCATGTAATATACTTCACGGTAAATAGCACATGCAACAGAAAGATGGTTGGAGAATTGTAAGAAGGGTAGTAATAGGGTCGGTAAAAACAAGGTTCTGAAACCGTAAAGATCCATTTTGTGGTCTTCTACAGTAGTCAGCTAGGGTCACTGTTAATTGAGGCTGCATCAGGGTACTGGACAACATGTTACAGGAAGGATAGAAAAGCAATGAAGTCACTAGGATGTTACCAGGAAGAAAGGATTACATGAATTAAAAAGACTTGGGAAGTTAAAGCTTGTTTCATTTGAACTGAGGAAGTTAAGGACAGAAGCCTTGAAGCTTATGAAGGGTTATTATAGGTTAAACTGTGATAGATTTGCTTCCAATGGTCAGTGAGACTGTAAAAACAAATTTAAGATAATCACAAAAAGCATTAAAAGGGAGGTTAGGAGAATTTTTTTTCATACAAATGGCTATAATGTGGCAGTTTCTGCACAAACTGCTGTTGAAGTCGAGTCAATAAATTCCATTAAAAATAAGATTTACAGCAGCTTAAAAAGGAGGCATATTAAAGACCAATGAAGAATAAGCAGATGAAAGAGATTAAACTAAGTGGCTTATGCAGGGGAAAACATTGGACAGTCCTGAAGGTGCCATTTCTGCTCCATAACATTCTATGATTCTATTCATTTCTATTCTATTCCAACTATCAGCATTTATGCATTGCAACTGAATGAACATTTAACAGTTTTACAACCCAGTGATGATGTATCTCATTTTCCCCATTTCTTACGGTCAATAAAACCAGATATTTGCTACTTAATAATACATCTGATCATACTCAAACCAGACCGAATCATCTTGATCTAATTTCAGCCGATACCCAATCGCAGTCTGAACGAACTCAGATGAAAAATCCAGTGAGCCACATAAAAAAAAAAAATCACTACAATCAATATGGTCTAGTTATGTTCATTCTTGGCATGTTTGCTAGCACTACTTGGGAGGGTTTAAACTAATCTTGCAGGGGGGTGGGACCCAAATTAGTAGTCTCTCAGATGAGATAGTTGAGGCAAATGTAGAGGATAAAGCAAGTTCAGTGGACAGGGAGCATGGAAGGTCTGGTAGGCTAAACTGCATTTATTTTAATACAAGAAGCCTTACAGATAAGGCAAATGAACGGAGAGCATGGATCGGTACATGGGATTGTGATATTATAGCTATTACAGAAACGTGGTTGAGGGATGGGCAGGACTGGCAGCTCAATGTTCCGGGGTACTGATCTTTCCGGCGTGACAGATGGGAGGTAAGAGAGGAGGGGGAGTTGCATTATTGTTTAGGGAGGACATCACGGCAGTACTGAGAGAGGATATCCCCGGGGGGGGGGGGGTCCAGCGAGGCCATATGGTTAGAAATTAGAAATAAGAAAGGGGTGATCACTTTGATGGGATTATACTATAGGCCCCCCCCAATAGTCAGAGGGAAGTGGAGGAGCATATATGTAGGGAAATCACAGATAGGTGTAGGAATTATAGGGTTGTAATAGGAGGTGATTTTAACTTCCCTAATATTGACTGGGACTGCCTTCGTGCTATGGGATCAGATGGGGAAGTATTTGTTAAGTGTGTCCAGGATAGTTTTCTGAAGCAGTATGTGCATGGCCCTACTAGAGAAGGGGCTACACTTGACCTCCTCTTAGGAAATGAGATGGGCAGGTGGTTGATATGTCAGTGGGGGAGAACTTTGGGACCAGTGACCATAACTCTACTAGCTTCAAGATAGTTATGGAAAAGGATAGGACTGGTCCTCAGGTTGAAGTCCTAAATTGGGGGAAGGCTAATTTCGATGGCATCAGACAGGAACTCTCAAAAGTTGAATGGGAGAGACTGTTTACAGGTAAAGGGACGTCTGGCAAGTGGGAGGCTTTTAAAAGTGAAATAGGAAGAGTTCAGGGCCGGCATGTTCCTGTTAGATGGAAGGGCAAGGCTGGCAAGTTCAGGGAACCTTGCTTGACGAGGGATATTGAGGGTCTGGTCAGGACAAAGGAGGAGGCATATGTCAGGTATAGGCAGCTGGGATCGAGCGAGTCCCTCGAGGAGTTATAGGGGATGTAGGAGTACGCTTAAGAAGGAAATTAGGAGGGCGAAAAGGGGCCATGAGATTTCCCTGGCAGATAAGATAAAGGAGAATCCTAAAAGATTCTATAAGTATATTAAGAGTAAAAGGGTAGCTAGGGAGAGAGTTGGCCCCCTTTAGGATCAGTGTGGTAATCTATGTGTGGAGCCATGGGAAATAGACGAGGTCTTCAATGAATATTGCTCAACCGTATTTACGTGGAGAAGGTCATGGAAGCTAGTGAGTTCAAGGGAGGGAACACCGATATCCTGGAGCGTATCAACATTACAAAGCAGGAGGTGTTGGGGGTTTTGAAGCGCATTCAGGTGGATAAATCCCCAGGGCCTGACCAGGTGTACCCAAGAATACTCTGGGAAGCAAGGGAGGAGATTGCTGGGGCCCTGGCAGAGATTTTTGTATCATCGTTAGCCATGGGTAAGGTACCAAACGACTGGAGGATAGCTAATGTTGTGCCTTTATTTCAGAAGGGCAGCAGGGATAAGCCAGGGAACTACAGGCCGGTGAGCCTTACATCAGTGGTGGGAAAGTTATTGAAAGGGATTCTGAGACACAGGATTTATATGCATTTGGAAAGGTATGGTCTGATTATGGATAGTCAGCATGGCTTTGTGCGTGGAAAATCAAGTCTCACGAATTTGATTGAGTTTTTCAAGGAGGTGACCAAGAGGATTAACGAGGACAGGGCGATGGACGTTGTCTACATGGACTTAAGCAAGGCCTTTGACAAGGTCCCGCATGGTAGGCTGGTCCAGAAGGTTTGGACACATGGGATCCAGGGTGAGCTAGCAAATTGGATACAAAATTGGCTTGGTGATAGGAGGCAGAGGGTGGAAGTGGAGGGTTGTTTTTCAGATTGGAGGCCGGTGACCAGTGGTGTGCCGCAGGGATCAGTGCTGGGCCCTCTGTTGTTTGTCATCTATACTAATGACTTGATGTGAATGTAAGGGGCATGATTAGTAAGTTTGCAGATGATACCAAAATTGGTGGTATAGTGGACAGTGAAGAAGGTTGTCTAAGGTTACAACAGGATACAGATCAACTGGGAAAGTGGGCAAGGCAGTGGCAAATGGAATTTAACACAGACAAGTGTGAAGTGATGCATTTTGGGAAGTTAAACCAGGGCAGGACATATACAGTGAATGGCAGGGCCTGGGGAGTGTTCTTGAGCAGAGAGACCTTGGCATGCAAGTACATAGTTTCCCGAAAGTGGCAACACAGGTAGACAGGGTGGTGAAGAAGGCGTATGGCATGCTTGCCTTCATCGGCTGAGGCATTGAGTACAAGAGTCGGGACGTCATGTCACAGTTGCACATAACGTTGGTTAGGCTGCATTTGGAGTAGTGTGTGCAGTTCTGGTCACCGCACTACAGGAAAGATGTGATTAAGCTAGAGAGGGTGCAGAAAAGATTCACAAGGATGTTGCTTGGTTTGGAGGGCTTGAGTTATAAAGAGAGATTGGATCGGCTGGGTCTGTTTTCCCTGGAGCCAAGGAGGCCGAGAGGGGACATGATAGAGGTATATAAAATTATGAGAGGCATCGATAGGGTGGATAGAGAGAGTCTGTTTCCCATGGTAGGGGTGACTAAAACTAGAGAGCATAGATTTAAGGTGAGAGGGGAGGAGGTTTAAAGGGGTTCAAAAAGGTAAATTTTTCATACAAAGAATAGTGGGTATCTGGAATGAGCTGCCTGAGGTGGTGGTGGGAGGCAGGAACAGTAGCGACATTTAAGAGGCATCTGGACAGGTAATTGAATGAGCAAGGCATAGAGGGATATGGAATTAATGCAGGAAGGTGGGATTAGTCTAGATAAGCATTATGGTCGGCATGGACGTGGTGAGCCGAAGGGCCTGTTTCTATGCTGTACGACCCTATGACTCTATGTGAAATACATATGTAAATATAATCCTCCAATAAACATTGAGACCATCCATTCAGCTACCTCGGTCGCTTTCCTCCCTTCACCCAGCCCACCGGGCCAAACTTCCCCAAATGTTTCCTGCTGTCCTAGCCCCATACTCACACCTTTCTCTCGATTCTCTCTCATCTCCTGTCTCGCTTTCTCCAAGCTCATCTTTTCCACAAAACCCACCTCCTGCTCCCTTGATCTTATTCCAATCAAACTGATCATCCAACTTTCGCTACTGGGCCCAGTGTTAGCTAACATTGTTGACTGTTCCCTCTCTTCAGATACTGCTCCACCCCTCTGCTTAAAAATCCACCTTTGACCTCTGTCCATGTCAATTACTGCCCTACCTCCAAACTCCCTTTCCTATCCAAAGTCTTTGAAGGTGTTGTCGCCTCCCAGATCATGCCGATCTTTTTCAATTTCATGCTTGAACTCCTCCAAGTTTCTGGCCCCACCATGACAATGAAACGACCCTCAAAATCAAAAAAGAGACTCTTTGTGGCCATGACTGTAGTAAGCTATCCCTCCTCATTCTTCTCAAGCTATCTGTAACCTTTGACACAGGTGACCGACCACACCAACCTCCTCGCAAGCCTCTCCTCCTTTATTCAGCTAGGTGGAACTGCCGTTGCTTGGCTTCATTTTTATCTATTGAATTGAAGCCGGAGAATCACCTGCAATGGCCCTCTTTCCTCTCCTGCACCATTACCTCTAGAGTCCCAAAAGGATCTAATCTTTGGCCCTCTTCTATTTCTCATCGCTACGCAAAAGCACAAGTTCCACATGCATGCCAATGATACTCAGCTCTACCTTAACACCTCTCTGGACCCCTCCACCTTGATTTGTCACACTGCTTGTCTGACATCCAGTATTGGAGGAACAGAGATTCCATCCATCAAAATACTGGAAGACTGAAGCCATTAAATTTGGCTGCCAATACAAACTCTTATCCCTGGTCACCGTTTTCACTTTTGGCAACTGTCTGATACTGAATCAGAACATTTCCAGCCTTGGTTTTGCGCTTGGCCCCAAGTTGAGCTTCTGACCACATATCCACTCCATCACTATACTTCCCTACTTACAACTCGATCACCCAACTCCAACCCTGTCTCAACTCAACTGCTGCTGAAACCCTAATCCATGCCTTTTTTTTTTTAAATCTCTAGACTCGAACACACCAATGCTCTCCTGGCTGGCCTTGCATCTTACATAAACATCTGCTCATCCAAAACTCTGTTGTCTGCTTCTTAACTTAATCTCAGTCTCTTTCACCCACTCCCCTTGGGCTTGCTGACCCACACTAGCTGACGGTCAGACAGTGCCTCAATTTTAAAGTCCTCATCTTTGTTTCCAAGTCCCTGAATGACCTCATCCCTCCCTACAGCCCTACAAGCCTTTGAGATCTAGGTGTTCTTCCAATTACGGCCTCTTGCACTTCCCCGATTTTAATCGCTTCACCAATGGCAGCTGTCCTTTCAGCCACCTTGACCCAAAGCTCTGGTATTTCCTCTTTGTAACTCTCCGCCTCTCTCTCCTCTTTTAAGACTCTGTTTAAAACACACCTCCTTAACCAAGCTTTCGGTCATCTGTCCTGATATGTTTTTGTGGCTCTGTCTCAAAAATGATTTTACTGGTATTGCTCTTGTTTAGCATCTTGGGATGTTTTGCTACGTTAAAGGTACTATATAAAGGGTACGAAGTAGTCCCATCAAGATACACATTCCAAACTCAAATCTTGCTTGTT
The DNA here is from genome assembly GCF_036365525.1 of Heterodontus francisci. Lineage (NCBI taxonomy): Eukaryota > Metazoa > Chordata > Chondrichthyes > Heterodontiformes > Heterodontidae > Heterodontus > Heterodontus francisci. The sequence continues at coordinate 29,986,240 of NC_090386.1, read as the reverse complement.
TTCTCATTTGCCAGATGTTACAATGCCACAGATGATATGCATCTACACCAAATCTCTTAAATATTTGCTCCCAAACATTTTCCCCAATTCTGTCTGAAAAGTCTATATAATATAGGTGCACTATTTCAGACTAGCCTTATGCCAAAATAGTCGAGAGAGAGCGTGCAGACGATTTTTAAACAGAAACTCAAAAGCGTGCTTTTGACAACTTACATCCTTGAATCCAGAAATTGAAAACAATTCTGACGGTCTAAACTTGTGCCAGTAAGAAATGTTGCAGTTGGTGTATGGGTTTATAGCAACGATTTTCAGCATGCTTCCCATTTCCTGCAATGGGGATACTGGCAAATTATAATAAAAGTGAGATACATTTATGCATAATAAATGATGTATCTAGTCAGTTTTATTTTGAGGGAATTTTTACAGTTTTTATTTTAAACACAGGTCATAAGAGGCTGAGTGGTAGAGTGGGTAAATAATGACATTCAATTACTAGGTTCAAATTGAATAAATGTACATTTAAGTAGCACCTTTAACATTAAAACACCACAAGCTCCATCACAGATAAAGGAAAATAAGGGAATGTATATATGCAATGAGGCAGAAATTAGGAAGGTGACCAAAAGCCTAGTCAGAAATGATTTTTTTTTTTTTTAAAAACAAACAGAGGCAGAAGTTGTTCTTCAAGGTCAGGGAAGCTGAAGTTTAGCTACCAATGATGGGCTAACTAAAGGGAAAGGGAAATAAACAGATACAATGCCAGGGTCTAAGTACTGGGATTGGACTGGTGCAAGGCCACAGAGGGGTTTTGCAGATAAGACCTTTAAATGTAATACATTAGGTGACAGGAGGTCAATGAGGTCAGGAGTGATGGGTAAACAGGACAAGAGATGGGTGTTTAAGCTTTGAACAAGTTGGAGTTTATGAAGTATGGGAGGCCTACAAGGAGAGCCTTAGAACAATATCAAAGCACCAGTAATGATTTCAGCTGCAGGTAGGACAGAGACAAGTAATGTTCTGGTGGGGGAAATCTAGCTGAGGGAGAAAATGTGGGATTTGAAGTGCAGAGGACTATATATATTTTTAAAATATTCTATTTTTAAAATGATTATTTTTTTAGCCATGCGCTAGTCAAACTTATTTTTCATGCTTTTGCTTTCATACAAAGCTATTCATTATTCTGCCATTAGCACTCTCTTTGGACACGTGCTTTATCTTTCGCTACAAGTATTTAGCACTCCATTACTGGAAGGATGTGACTGCACTAGAAAGAATACAGAGGAGATTTACAAGGATGTTGCCAGGACTGGAGAATTTTAGTTTTGAGTAAAGATTGGATAGGCGAAGGTTGTTTTCTTTGAAACAGAGAAAGCTGAGGGGAGACCAAACTGGTGTGTGTAAAATTGAGGGGTCTGGATAGAGTGGATAGGTTGAGGTGTCCATAATCAGAGGCATAATTTAAGAGATAGGAGGTTGAGAGGGGATTCGAGGACAAGCTTTTTTCACCCAAAGGGTGATGGGGATCTGGAAATCTGCCTGAGAGGGTGGTAGAGGCAGGAGCACCCATAACCTTTAAAAAGTGCTTGGAAACTCACGTGAAGTGCCGTAATCTACAAAGCTAGATGGTCGAGGTCACGGGTTTGGAAGGTGCTGTCAAAAGGAGCCTTGGTGCATTGCTACAGTGCATCTTGTAGATGGTACACACTGCTGCCACTGTGCGTCGGTGGTGGAGGGAGTGAATGTTTGTGGATGGTGTGCCAATCAAGTGGGCTGCTTTGTCCTGGATGTTGTCGAGCTTCTAGCGTTGTTGAAGCTGCACCCATCCAGGCAAGTGGAGAGTATTCCATCACACTCCTGACTTGTGCCTTGTAGATGGTGAACAGGCTTTGGGGAGTCAGGTGGTGAGTTACTTGCCACATTATCAATGTCCCAACAAAGTGCTTTTGAAATGGAATCACTTTGTAATGTAGGATACACGGCAGATGCCCATAAACTGCAATGTGATAACAGATAATCTGGTTTAGCGATGTAGGTTGACAAATAAATATTGGCCAGGACACCGGCAAGGACTCTACTGCTTTTCTTCAAAATAGTGCCAAGGGAGCTTTTACGTATATCCTAAAGGATGGACTCGGCCTCCTGTCTGAACATCTTACCTGAGCGACAATAGCCAGTTACTTCCACACATACTCCCTCCCTCCCTGTGGCTCTTCCTTTTCTCCTAACCTTCAGGTGAGCTGTATGCTTGATGCACCAAGCTGCGAATCACATTTACTAGTCTGCCCTTTGATGCCACTGCCCCATAATGTACAATTAATTATACTACAAATCCCCACTCTCAGTCGAAATGAACACAAAGGCTGCTGACATTGCTGAGTATAACAGAATACTATTAAAGCAATCACTGACTACCTTTTTGCATCCCTCACCACCCACATTCCCCAGATCCTTCCAAACTCACTCACTTCCTTCTGCATTGCCTAGGAGGGGAAAAAAAAACTCCAAGTCACTTCCAACTGCCTTGTCCTTGGTCTTCTATTCATGACAATACATCTGCTCAACCTGTCCCTCAATTCCACCTTTGGTGCCCTTGTCCCCAGTAAAACCTGTACACTCACCCCCACCCTCCAGTATGACCTCCATCTTCTTTCCTTCAAGTCCAAAGAGCGCAGAGTTGATTGTGGTGCAAAGCTAGTTTAGCCATCCATCGCCAAATTTAGCTGGACCACATCAAGTGCCAAAGGGCTGCAATCTCCTGACAAAACTACCCACTATTCCATGATCATCCTGGTAGAGGATGGCTACCCGACCCGAACCCAAGGGGACCCAACGTGTGTCAGGTCGGGTTGCTCTTCCGAGTTCCGCATTCAGGCTCGGGTCGGGCCGGGCCGGACACACTATCACCGCCTCCAGTACGTGGCTCCAATCTTAATGTACATTTTAAACAATCTTTCAAGTCCAGTTACAGTTTTTGTTGTTTATCTGCACAAGCTTAAAAAGGTGAAAAACGCAAGCTAGGCTAAATGAACATTCCAGTGATTGGGTTGGGCACGGGTCGAATGTGGTTCTGTCGGGCTCGGGTCGGGTTTCATTTGCAGACCCGAGATAGCCTTTACATCCTGGTGGGCAAAGATAACCCCTCGGTTCTTCTCTCACGACCAACTATCTCCTTAAACCCCTTTCCCCTACCCCCTTCATCCTTACCATCCTGTGTCATAACGATTGAAATCATCCATTCAGCATCCTCTGCTGCCCTAACTCCATTGCTCTCTATTGTCTTTCCTACTTTCCCCCATGCATCTTGAATTCACCTTGCCAATGAGATCCACTACCTGCTCCTTGGATCCAAATTCCACTAATCTGGTTGTCACCCAACTTTCCTTCCTGATCCCATGCAACATGACATTGTAAATCATTCTCTCTCTTCAGATACTGCCCCCCTCCCTTTCATCACCCATTTTCACAAACCACCGCAACCCCCCATGGAACAAAACTACCACCCCATCTCCAATTTGCTTTTCATCTGCAAAGTCCTTAAACATGTTATCACGTCGCAAATCCATGCTTGTTCTAACAACTGTGTGTTTAAATCTATCCAAGATGATTTTCACTCCTACAGCAGCAATGAGATGGCTCTAATTAGTGACACAGATTATCTTCTCTGTGACTGAGTCACATCTTCTTTCTTGTCCTTCTCTAACTTATTACAGGCTCTTTTGACATGGTCCATCACACCATCCACTATCAGCAGCTCTCCTCTGTTATACAGCTCAGTAGGGAAACCCAAACTTGTCTCCACTCTTAGCTATCCAATCCTAGCCAAAGCATTTCCAGCAATAGCTTCTCTGCCCCTGCACCACTACCTTGAAGTCCCCCAAGCATCTATCCTTGGATCCTCCCACTTCCACATCTGCATGGTGCCCCTTGGGATCAAAAAACTGACAATTTCCTCTTCAACTCTCTCAATTCCTGCACTATGTGCAATCAGACTGCTTGTTCAACATCCAGTTGGAGTTGAGCTGCAATTTCCTCCAGTAAAACATTTGGTGGAATGAAGCCACAATTTTCTGCCCCTGCTACAAATCTCATACCATTGCCACGGTTTCAGACTGAACCAAACTGTAAGCAATCTTAGTATCCTATTTTAAGCAATCTTAGTGTCCTATTCAACCCTAAGCACAGTTTATGACCAGATATGCATCCCAAAACAAAGATTACCCACCTCCACCTACAGATTCTGATCCTGATCCAGTTTCAGCAGCAGATCTGCTCTTACCCATTCATTTGTTATCTCTGGTCTTAACTATTCAAATGTTCTCCTGGCCAGCCTCCCATGCTCTCCATATACCAACTCATCCAAAACTGCTGCTAATACAGTCTCACAACAAGCCCCACAACCAATCACTCCTCACCTACATTGGGTCCTGGACATCAATGCCTCCAAGTTAAAATTCTCATCCTCCTGCTTAACTGCCTTGATGGTTTTGACCCCATCTACAATCTTTTCGAAAGATACAAACCACCTGCACCTCCCCCACCTCCAAGAACTCTCCATTCCCTTTCGTCTGGCCTCTTGTGCAGGTAAGTGTTAAAAGTTTGAGAAAAAAAAACTTACCTGAGCTGCGAGTCCGGGACGTCAAGTAGGGAAACACTGAGACTGCACAGTGAGCGTGTGAGCAACTCTATGACATCATCGCGCTCATGCTGCAGCTTCCTGAAGATTGGGAGTCGGAAGGCAAGTACACGGAACACTGCAGTGGTCGGGTCGGGGGAAAATGGAGGGACTCGGGCCGGGTCAGGCTCGGGTCCAATGTGGTTTTGTCAGGTTCGGGTCGGGTTTTCTTTGTGACTTGAGCAGGCCTTTAGGGCTTGGTACAATGCATTATATTTCAAAATGTCAATATTACATATGGAGAGTAAATTAAAATAACCTTGGCTACTTCACAGATTAGATAGGAAGCAACTGTTCCCATTGGCAGAAGTATTAAGAATCAGAGGACACCGATTTAAAGTGATGGGCAAAAGAAGCAACAGAGACAGGAGGAAAATCTTTTTTTTAACGCAGTGAGCAGTTAGGATCTTGAATGCACTGCCTGAAAGTATGCTAGAGGCAGATTCAATAGAGGCCTTCAAAAGAGAATTAGATAATGGTCTGAACAGAAAAAAAATTACAGGGCTACTGGGAAAAGGCAGGAGAGTGGGACTAGCAGAGTTGCTCTTGCTGAGTGCCGGCACAGACAGGATGAGACAATTGGCCTCCTCCTGTGATTTTATAATTCTACTGTACTAATATCACTACCATATTATAACAACCTGGCACAGAATTTGCAGTTTGCCTACAATGATATTTTAGCAACTTTTTATTCTGTTTTTTTTTCCTCATGAGTGGCAGGTCAATTAAATCAATATAAGCAATCACCAATAAAATCTACAACTCCTGCCATCAATTAGACAGCATTGCATGGAGGAGATTATTCACCAAGGATCTACATTACTGTAATTTTAGACCACAAAAGTAAGCACCACTTCTTGAGAAGTCTGCAAAATGCACAGAAAGTTGTGGCATTGAATAATTACAGTTACTTTCCACAGATAGTTTGTGCAGCTATGTTGTGGAATTTACTGACATTCTAAGTCCCGGGCAGTTTCTAAACAAGAGCGAACAGGCAAGAACATATTAGCAATAAGCAGAAACAGATTACAGCATATGAATTGCTGGGTGAAAAAAAATATCATGGCCCATCTAGTTCACCTTCCACCCTCATTATCAAATGATACAAAAATGGAAGTTTTTGACTAAAAATGGCAATCAATCTCTATCAATTAGTTTACAACAGATTCAGACATCAAAGTCCCCTGTGGAGGAGAGCTTTGGGAACCATAGGTCCAAAGTTACCTGCTCTTCCCAAGCATAATGTCCTTGCCATACGCTTCAAATTACTTGTACTGTACTCCAAAATATTCATTTCTGACAATCTTTCAATGAATCAACACAATATTGTTATGAAAACTTCACATGCCAAATGGGCAATATTAACTTCATCGATTGGAACTTTGCCTGAGACCTTTACTGGAAATTGTGACAAAGAACTTTTTAAAAAGAAAAGCTAGCAGCCAAGATCGACACAGCAATTTGCACATGAATCGTAAGAGTAGAATGGAAACAAACGTGATTGACTCAAACTAACCAGAACAATGGGGTGCTCCCTGATTCAATTAACTGAGATAGCCTTATCAATGTGGTCAAGAGCCATCAACACCCACTGACTTTGAAAGAGCCAACCCCCCACCAAGTTTATCAGGACAGCCTGAGGGGAGAGCCTTGAATCTCAGAGAAAATTCCAGAAGAACCTCATTAAAACACAAAGAGGTGGTAATGTCATGTGACTACTTGTGCAACAATGGGAGACTGACAGTTGTGACTCAGACAGCAGACAGTAATTGGAAGTAAAGATCCAGAGAAGCCTAGGCTGAAACCACTAAAGCCTCAAACCTGCAGACCAGCACAGCCAGAAACTGGGGACAAGGATAAAACCCCTTCTTCTGCCTTCGGGAGCCAGAGTTGCAAACCCACAACCATGCACATGGCCCAGCAAGGACTTCAGGACTACAATTTCAACTAAGGACTCTGGAACTGAGATTCAGTATTTATGTTCCATTTATTTCACTCTACTACAACCACCCAACTCTGTCTCCCTCTGTAATCTATTTGTTTGTGTGGGTCTCTCGTGTGAATGTGAGCGTGGATGCGTAGCTTATTTTAGAGTGATAAGGATAATAGACTTGCATCTTTTTTGTTTCAACTCAAGAAATCCTGTCTGAGGAACAGGAGCAAGCTCTCACTGAAGTGCTAAGTTGAGACCCCTTCCTCACCTGGTCTTAACAATATGCTTCTCCCATATCAAAAGCAAGACTATTCCATTTATCGACTATTTGCTCACTGAAGTAATATTTCCACAGATTAGTTTTCAAAGAACCCACAAGGCACAGGCCATGTCCTCTGGGTCTACTGTTCTGGACAAGGTGAAACAGATCATGACCTACATTATCTAATCCATTAGAATCCTAAAAGCATTCATATCAGCACTCATCAGGTTACTCAAATTGTTCAGGGAGAAAAGCTGGTGTAGACAGCAAAGCAGAGAGAAGAGCACAAGAAAGTGAAACACCATTTAGTACGTAAACTAGCAAAATATAAAAAGAGTCAGTAAAAGCTTCTGCTAGAAAAAAGAAAAAAAGAGTAGCTAAAGTAAGCATTGGCCCGAGATGATGAGACTGGGGAATTAATAATGGGAAACAAGGAAATGACAGAGACTTTGAACAAGTACTTTGCATCTGTCTTCACAGTAGGAAACACACAAAGCATCCCAAGAATAGAGAGAGAGACAAAAGGGAGGGAGGAACATAAAACAATCATGACCACTGAAGAAAAAGTACTAGGAAAACTAATGGGATTAAAGGCAGACAAGTCCCCTGGACCTCATGTTCTGCATCCTAGAGTCTTAAAAGAAGTGGCTGCATAGAAAGTGGATACATTGCTTACAATCTTCCAAAATTCCCTAGATTCTGGAAAGGCCCCAGCGGATTGGAAAACTGCCAATATAACACCTCTATTCAAGAAAGAGTCAAAGCAGGAAACTGCAGGCCAGTTAGCCTAACATCTGTCATTGGGAAAATGCTAGAATCCATTATTAAGGAAGTAGCAGCAGACTTTCAGAAAATCATAACACAATCAGGCACAACCAACATGGTTTTATGGAAGGGAAATCCTGTTTAACAAATTTATTAGAGTTCTTTGAGGATGTAGCAAGCAGGTGAATAAAGGGAAACCAGTAAATGTAGTGTATTTAGATTTCCAAAAGGCATTCAATAAGGTGTCACATAAAAGGTTACTACACACAATAAGATCTCATGGTGTTGGGGGCAATGTATTATCATGGATAGAGGATTGGCTAACGGAAACAGAGTTGGGATAAATGGGGAATTTTCAATTTGGAAAACTGTAACTATTGGGGTGTTACAAGGATCTGTGTTGGGGTGTCAACTACTTACGACCTATATTAATGGCTTGGATGAAGGGGCCGAGCGCACTGTAGCCAAATTTGCGGATGATACAAAGCTAAGTAGGAAAACAAGTTGGCTGCTCCGTTTCCATTTCTGGAGATAGGCCATCAACCAATATTCACGACAAGCCCACTGACTCCCACAGCTACCTTGACTACACTTCCTCATACCCCGCATCCTTTAAGGACTCCATTCAACTCTCCCAGTTTCTCCGTTCAGACGATGCAACCTTCCATACCAACGCTTCCGATATTTCTTCCTTTTTCCTCAACTGTGGGTTCCCTCCACCATGTCCACTCTCTTTCACTCACTTATGCTTTCACCGCTTCCCTCCCTTCCAGAACCACAAAGGTTTCCCCTTGTCCACACCTTCCACCCACCAGCATTTGTATTCAACAGATTATCCTCCACCACTTTCACCACCTCCAGCGTGATGCCACCAACCGTATCTTCCCCTTTTCTCCCCTTTCAGCATTCCAAAGGGACCTTTCCCTCGGCGTCACCTTGATCCACTCCCATCATTCTCTACACCCTCGCCCTTTCCTTGCAATGCCTATCCTTTTTACCTCCTCTCTTCTCACTGTCCAAGCCCCCATACACTCCTTCCAGGAGAATCAGCAATTTACTTGTAATTCTTTCAATTTAGTATACCGTATTTGCTCGCCAAATGTGGGTCTCTACATTGAGGAGATCAAATGCAGACTGGTTGACCACTTTGCGGAACACCTCTGTTTAGTCCGCAAGCGTGACCCTAAGTTTCCAGTTGCCTGTCATTTTAGTTCTCCACCTTGCTCCCACTCTGACCTTTTGGTCCTTGGCCTGCTAGTGTTCCAATGAAGCGCAATGGAAGCTCAAACAGCACCTTACCTTTTGACTGGGCACTTTAAAGCCTTCCAAACTGAACAATTAGATCATAACCCCAGTTCCCATCTTGTTTCGTTTTTCTTAGCTTGTTTGGTTCTTTTTCGTTTCTCTCCCAATTCCTTTACTTTTGGATGGCAGCTATTCAGGATCCTGCCAGTCACACCTTCTCCAGCCACTTCTTTTGCTTCTTTACTTGTCCCATACCACTCCCTTTGGCTTTACACCATCAAACCTTTTATTTTGCATTTTCTGTTTTTATTTCAGATTTCCAGCACACAAAGTATTTTGCTTTTTTATAAGTCACTGCAGGTGGTTCTCTGGCTATGACTGGATAGCTAACAACGGAACCAGACAAGTGCAGTCCCACCCAGCTGAATGACAGTGGTGAGGTGTTGGAGGAAAATGGTGTGGTCAACTGTGTCAAAGATTGCAGACAGTGGAGGAAGAGGAGGAATAGTTTACCTTTATCAGTCACGCAGGATGTCATTACTAACTCTTAAGAACCGTTTCAATACTGCGGCAGGGGCAAAAACCTGAGAGGAGGGATTTGAAGTTCGAGTAAGATGGGCACAGATTTGGGAGGTGACAACACATTCAAGGACTTGAGAGGAAAAGGACAGAGGTATCAGAGGGGCATGATGCCGGCGGATTTGAAGCGGGTTGGGGAGGAAAGGGTACCTGAAGCGAGCTAACGTTGGAACCAGGAACAGAAGTTGGATGGTCAGCAGTTTCATGGGAAAAGGGTCGACAGAATAGGATGTGGGTCTCATGGACAATATGAACTTAGAGGGTGTGAGGGGAGATAGAGAACTAGAGAAAGATGCATATTCAGGGCTAGAGCAGGGTGGGACCTAAATGAAATCTGGCCCAATGGGCTAAAAGGGAGGGAGTAGTTGAGGCAGCTGATCAAATAGTTTCAATCTTGGTGACAAAGTCGTCGATGGGGTCCTCGCATTTGTTGTTGGAGGTGAGGATAGAAGAGATGAGGATGTTTTAAAAAAACTGAAATGGTAAGTTACTGTTCAAGTACAGATGATTCACAGATCAACAGCACACCACCAGCCCCAAGAATGGCCATTTTCCAGAGGAACTCGAGCCTAAAACATCAAGTCTATCAAAATGTTTAGGAGACTTATCATCCACGTATTTCAAACGTCTGTGTCAGATGGAAACACACATTAAATTTGGTTCAAATGAATCAAGTTTTTTTTTCAACTTGAGAATTGACAAGTCCGAGGCCAAAGCCAAACTGAGCAGCACAAGTCCCTTTTAATTAGCCAAGTCACCTAGAATGGCAGAACTACAAATGTACTGCAAGTGAAAACTAAAACGACTTGTGTTCTGAAGTTAGCTTTCATGGTTTATGTTAACTGTACCACTTGACTGAGATACTGCCTGTGACTCACTCATGCTATATATAGATCTGCATACTTAATCATTTATCAAATTCATTAGCCATATAAGATTCAGCTTTGTGATTCCACAAGCAAGACTCTTGATAAAATTCTGAAACCTGTGTTTACTAATCAAATTACTGATTCTTCCTAGCTGCTATCAACTATTGCTTCAAACATAGTTGTTCAAACTGTTATTTGAAAAGCAGACATTTTCTTCATCTTCCATTCAACATCCATTCCATCGCAGCAGGATAAGCAAATCCAGATTGATCAGTGCAGCTATGGATCACAGCAAGAATACATTGACTGTTAAATTAATACACTGACTTACTAATGGTGTGTTTTCCACAGGACTAATCAGATCAAAGGGAAAATCAATTGCTTCTCAGGCAAACCAAGGGAAGAAACTCTCTAGTAACTGTTGCCTAGATTAACTTGGAGTTAAGACTGTGTAGTGGCCAACGGTTCATTGGCCTGAGGTCACCAACTACAGTGACGACTCCCCAACCACCTGAAAGCATTCAAAGCAAGAAAGCTTTTCCTCATGACCAACATCTGTGCTGTAACCTAGTGATATTTCATTACTGTCAGTTCCGAAGAAGGGTCACTGACCCGAAACGTTAACTCTGCTTCTCTTTCCACAGATGCTGCCAGACCTGCTGAGTGAATCCAGCATTTCTTGTTTTTGTTTGATATTTCATTACTATCCAGTACAATCACTGGAATACTGTTCGAGATCTGACAACAGTCCAGCAAGGAGACCACACAGATGTTTATAAAGTTCGCAGCTTCTACTTTAGGGCAGCAATATTCAAAGAAGTTGTTGAACCTTGATGTTGAGTAGCTGGTGTGGAATACTGCTTCCTGGATTTAATAAGTGGCATTATATGGGACTATTCACAGAATTGTTACAGTGCAGGAGGCCATTCGGCCCATCATGTCTGTACTGGCTCGCAAAGAGCAATTCCCTCAGTTCCATCCCCCTGCCTTTGCCCCATAACCTTTCACATTCTTCCTTTTCATACAACTGTCAAATTCCCTTCTGAATGCTTCAATTGAACTTACCTCCACCACACTCTGTTAGCGCATTTCAGAACCACTCGCTGCATGAAAAAGTTTTTCCTCATGTCACTTTTGTTTCTCATACCAAATACTTTAAAGTTGCGCCCTCTTGTTCTCGATCCTTTCACGAGTGGGAACAGTTTCTCTCTAGCTACTCTGTCCAGACCCATCACGATTTTGAATATCTCCACCAAATCACCTCTCAGCCTTCTCATCTCCAAGGAAAATAGTCCTAACTTCTACAACCTATCTTCATTACTGAAACTCCTCATCCATGGAACCATTCTTAGGAATCTTTTCTGTATTCTTTCCAATGCCCTCACGTCTTTCCTAAAATGCGGTGCCCAGAACTGGAAGCAATACTCCAGCCGAACTAGCATCTTCTAAAAGTTCAAAATAACTTCCTTGCTCTTGAACTCTATGACCCTATTAATAAAGCCCAGGATACTGTAAGCTTTATTATCTGCCCTCTCAACCTGTCCTGCCACTTTCAATGACTTAAGCACATATACACCTAGGTCCCTCTGCTCCTGCACCCCCTTTAGACCCCTTACACCAGTCTCTACTTAGATGCAGCTTTTACAATTATATTTAATCCAGGACATTAGATATTCATAACAGGGATCAAAGAACTAATTCAGCCTGGGCATTTCTAGAAATTCTAAGGTGAATTTTGATGATTGAAGTACTAACTATTCAAGCCCAAACAAAAAAAACCTCGATTACAGAGCTTACAGTCATAAGACCATAAGAACTAGGAGCAGGAGTAGGCCGTCCAGCCCCTCGAGCCTGCTCCGCCTTTCAATAAGATCATGGCTGATCTTTTCGTGGACTCAGATCCACTTACCCGCTCTCTCACCGTATCCCTTAATTCCTTTATTGTTCAAAAAGATATCTACCTTAGCTTTAAAAACATTTACTGAAGAAGTGTCAACTACTTCACTGGGCAAGGAAGTCCATAGATTAACAACCCTCTGGGTGAAGAAGTTCCTTCTTAATTCAGTCCTAAATCTGCTCCCTCTAATCTTGAGGCTATGCCCTCTTGTCCTAGCTTCACCTGCCAGTGGAAACATCCTCTCTACTTGTATCTTATCTATTCCCTTCATAATTTTATATGTTTCTATAAGATCCCCCCCATTCTTCTGAATTCCAATGAATATAATCCCAATCTACTCAGTCTCTCCTCATAAACCAACCCTCTCAACTCCGGAATCAACCTAGTGAACCTCCTCTTAACCCTCTCCAGTGCCAGTACATACTTTCTCAAGTAAGGAGACCAAAACTGCACACAGTACTCCAGGTGCGGCCTCACCAGTACCTTATACAGCTGCAACATAACCTCTCTGCTTTTAAACTCAATCCCTTTAGCAATGAAGGACAAAATTCCATTTGCCTTCCTAATTACGTGCTGTACCTGCAGACCAACCTTCTGCGATTCATGCACAAGGACACCCAGGTCCCTCTGCATAGCAGCATGCTGCAACTTTTTACCATTCAAGTAATAATCCTTTTTACTGTTACTCCTACCGAAATGAATGACTTCACATTTATTAACATTGTATTCCATCTGCCAGACCTTTGCCCATTCACTCAATGTATCCATGTTCCTCTGCAAAGTTTCAGTCATCTGCACACTTTGCTCTGCCACTCATCTTAGTGTCATCTGCAAACTTTGACACCCTACACGTGGTCCCCAACTCCAAATCATCTATATAAATTGTAAATAATTGCGGTCCCAACACCGATCCCTGAGGCACACCACTAGTGACTGATTGCCACCCAGAATAGCACTCATTTATCCCCACTCTCTGCTTCCTGTTAGTCAACCAATCCTCTATCCATGCTAATACTTTACCCCTAACGCCATGCATCCTCATCTTATGCAGCAGCCTCTTGTGCGGCACCTTATCGGTGCAAACAATTTGGATGAATGGAAAATTGTTGGGAAAAAAACAAATTTCTATGTAAAAATTAGAAGTAATGACTACAAAAACACTGCTGACTCGGTTGGTCATTTTGAGATGTATAATTTCAATTTTTTTTCCTGGTTTACAAACAGTGAAGATGCTGCCAGGCAGGGAAAAAACATAGCCAAAGTAGTTTCCATAACAAGGCTCATATATGCATCACAAGAGTGAACTGAAGACCACAAATCATAGCCTCCACATGGCAGTAAAACTTAAAAGAAACTGCACCAGTTCCATCTCCACCCGAGAACAAACTTTCTCCCCCTTCTACACTCAATGTATTTTTCATTTCAGCAGGAAGTTAGCAAAACCCTAAATGATACAACTGTGACAAAATTACAGCGTCAGGGGCCAATGGCCTCACTTGTATAGCATGGTTGAGCAAATGAAGATGGTGGGATCTGGGAGGGTAATGTGTCTTCTTGTAACTTGAGACACCAAAGACCAAGTCAGCAACGTGGTTGATGAGTGAACGCAGACAGTTAAAAAAGGAAATATTATGGAGAATGAATGAGTAGTGAAAATACTAAGTGAATACTTTATCTGTTACAGGTTAGTGTGATATGTGAAATGAAAAAGTACGAGAAAGAATAACTCTACGAAGGAAGCAGTACTGAAAACATTGGAGTAACTCAAAAGTTAAAAGGAACCAAGCCATGGTGGAGTGCATCCAAGAATGCTGGAGGAAGTCAAGGAGAAAATAGCAGAGGCTCTGACCACAATCTTTTAAATATCCTTGTATGTTGAAATTGTGCCCGGGCTAGAGGATTGTCAAATGTAACATTTTTGTTCAAAAATGGAGAAACCAGGTAACTATAGACAAATAAGCCTGACAGCATTAACGGCCAAGTTTGTAGAGGTTATTTTCCAATGGTTTAAATTAACACTCACATACACATAAGTTAATTCAGGAATATTGGGGAAGTTTGTAATAGGCAAGTTATATTTCACAATTTATGATTTTTTGAAAGAAAAGTGCATTGATAAAGAAGTGCAGTCAATGTCATGTATATGGATTTTCAAAAGTTGTTACCTATCGCACAAGTAGCTTGTTGATAAAATGAAGGCACAGAGTGTTGTTCTTCTCCTTGGGCAGTCCCTCGGGAACGAGGATGACTTTCTTCCACTGCAGGGTTGCGAGTTCTTAGGTGACTGAATCGCCCAATGATGATACTCCAGGTCCTGAAGTTCATTTTGAGGGGGTGGAAAATGCCTGTGCTTGGGTTCTTTTAATGTGGGTAGCTGTTGCATACCAACTACAACTTGGTCCGAGTGAAGGAAGGTCTTTGTCCAATGGCAGAAATGGCCAAGGCGATTGGAGACCAGGCTCCGCTGCATGGATGGGGACTAATACACACACATGGCCAGCAGGTCCAGCTGGCGAGCCCGATACAGGCCGTGTGGATCTAACAGGAATGTGGCAACATGGTGGATAAAAAGTTGGTTACAGGACAGAAACCCTGTGCGCCATTAACGAACGCTTCGTTGAAGTGATGGAATGTAAATAGTGGTGTCCTCCAGGAATCAATGTTGCTCTTTCAGACACAAAAATAGGGAGCAAGGTTAACAGCAAAAAGGACTTCAAGTGAATTCAGGACACACAGAAGCAGACCTGAGTGGTGGCGGCAGGAGGAGCGGCAACAGCACAGCAGGAGACAGGGCCCCAGTTACAGAGTGCGCACCTGAGCATGACAGCAGCAATAAATAGACGAGACAGAGCCCAGGACACACAGAGCGCAGACCTGAGTGGTGGCAGCATGAAGAACAGCAATAGTGCATATTCAAAGAAGAAAGAAGAAATCAAGGAGTGGCATCACAGGGCAACAGGTACGTTAATGGCTGGTGCGTAATACTGTTGTCTCTCTTCCTCTATGTGAGGGCAGTGGGTTAAACTGAGAAATTTAGTTAATTGCCTAATAGGTATTTAAGTTTGGTTAAATTTGGTATGTTCAAGTTTAATAAGTCTGATATTGAATTTAAATTAATCTCCTCATAAGGTAAAGTGGCATCAGCACAAGGGAAGTAGCTGACTAATGAGTAGCTGGTGAGTGTTTATTTAAGTCTTAGTTTATTTTTGTTAAGTCAGTTAATCGTCTAATAAATAGAGGCATAGTAAGGCATCTTAGCCCTGTTCGATGCACATTCTGTTCCATGTACGAACTCTCCAAATTGGGAAAGCAACAGTGATCAGGAATTCTGTAGGTTCAGGAAACAGCCAGGTGTTTCGGCAGCCACAGACATGAATCCAGAATGGAATGTAGCCTCCCTGTACCGGGGTCAAGGATGTCACAGAGCGGCTGCAGAGCACGGAGGAGGGAGGCTGAACAGCCTGTAGTCGTGGTCCATATTGGCACCAAAAATATAGGCAGAATGAGGGATGAGGTTCTACAGGAAGATTTTAGGGAGCTGGAATGAAACTAGCAAGCAGGACCTTAAAGGCAGTAATCTCCAGATTATTCCCAGTGCCACATGCGAGTGAGTACAGAAATAGAGCATCAAGCAGACCAAAGTGTGGCTGGAGAGATGGTGGAGGAGTGTTTGCTGGTGCTATTGAGAAGGATTTAAAATAGCTTGGTGGGGGAAATAGGAACCAGGATGTAACATTAGAGAAAAAACAATGTCACAAAGAAATGGGAGAGACAGATAATACTCGAGTAAGAAATGGTAAATTTGGTGGGGTCAGACTAAGAGAATGCAATAAGGTTTAAATTAGGTTTACAGTGCATGTATGGGAATGCACAGAAAATGGTAAATAAGGGTGGTGAGCTGCAGGCGCAGATAGCCAAGTGGAAACATGATGTTGCGGCGACAGTGGAGGCCTGGCTTAAAAAATGGCAGGACTGGGCATTAAATATTCCTGCATACAAGGTGTTCAGGAAAGATAGGGAAGGAAAGGAAGAGATGGGATGGCAGCATTGATTAATGGTGAATATTACAGTGCCGAAGAAAGATGTCCTAGAGGAGTCAAGGACAGAATCTATTTGGTTAGAGCTAAGAAACAATCGAAGTATCATTACAATACTGGATGTATTCTATAGGCCATCAGCTTGTGGGAAAGATATATAGAGGAACAAATTTGCAAGAAAATTACAGAGGCACAAATACGATAGAATAGTTATAATGGGGGACTTTAATTATCCTAATATAGACTGGGATAGTAATTGTGTAAAGGGGATGTGGCAGGGGGGCAGAAAGAGTTTCAGAAGTGCTTTCAGGAGAATTTTCCAGATCATGTTTCCAGCCCAATGAGGAAGGAGGCATTGCTGGTTCTGGGGAATGAAGTGGGTCAAGTCAGTCGGGAAACAATTAGGGGACAGATTCCATAGCATCATTAGGTTTAGGTTAGCTATGCAAAAGGACAAGGAGCAATCTAGGGTAAAAATAATGAATTGGGGGAGGGCCAATTTCAATGGGGTGAGAAAAGATCTGGCCAAGCAAAATTAGAATTAAAGGTTGGCATGCGAAACTGCCACGGAACAATGGGCTGCCTTTAAAATAGATGAAGGTTCGGGTACAGTTGAAGTACATCCCTACGAAGGGGGAAGATAGGACAAAACAAAGCCACAGGTCCCTGGATGTTGCAAGAAATGGAGAGTAAGATGAACATAAAAAAAAAAGGGGGCATACGACAGATGTCAGGTTGATAATACAAGTGAGAACCATGGAAAAATGGAAAGCTTATGGCACAGAAAGAGGCCACTTGGCCCAGTGTGTCTGTGCCGACTGAAAAACGATCCACAAATTCTAATCCTACCTTCCAGCATTTGGTCCGTAGCCCTGCAGATTACAGCACTTGAGGTGCATATCCAGACTCCTTTTGAATAAGTTGTGGATTCCTGCCTCAACTACCCTTTCAGGCGGAGAGTTCCAGACCCCCACCACCCTCTGGGTGAAAAAGTTTTTCCTCATCTCCCCTCCAATCTTTCTACCAATCAAGTTTAAATCTATGCCCCCTAATCACGGACCTCTCTGATATGGTGAATAGGCCCTTCACCTCCACTCTATCCAGGCCCCTCAAAATTTTGTACATTTCAATCAAATCTCCCCTCAGCCTTCTTTGTTCTGGCTGAGTATAGAAAGTTCAGGGGGAAGTGAAAACAGAAAGAAAAGCAAAGAGACAGCATGAGAAGAGACTGGTAGCTAATATAAAAGGGAATCCAAAAGCCTTCTGTGTATATATATATATAATGGGGTCAATTAGGGACCATAAAGGGGATCTACACATGGAGGCAGCGGGCATAGCAGAGGTACTAAATGAGTATGCAGCATCTGTTTTTACCAAGCAAGATGATGCTAACGTCATAGTGAAAGAGGAGGTAACTGACACACTGAATGGGCTAAAAATTGATAGAGGAGGTATTAGATAGGCAATACTTAAAAGTTGATAAGTCACCATGACCGGATGAGATGCCTCCGAGAATACTGAGAAGCAAAGGTGGAAATTGCAGAAGTACTGGCCACAATCTTCCAATCCTCCTTAGATTTAGACATGGTGCCAGAAAATCGTCATAAACCTGTACTTTTTTTTCGGAATATGCTGTTTGCCTTTAAGGCTTGCAAAGGATCAGTATTGCTTTAAGAGCCGGCAAGCCTTAGGAGTTATAGGAAGACGCATTTTCGTTGCCTTAGAAACGGCCATTTGGAGACTGCGATTCAAAGAGTGCATTCTCGATACCATGGAAACAAACAGCCACTGGGAGTGAGCCTGATGCGATATATTTGTTACAATTCAGTTTGAACTAGCAGTTAGTAAGACAGTTTGTCCTAACTGAACACAGACAGAAGACAGACAGCTGTGGTGTCAGCACTGAAAAAGAGCTCTCAACCACTTAAACTAAAGGAAATAGGATGTTTGTTTGTTTAATTATCTCTCGAAATTCTAAAAAGTTAAGCTAAGAGAGAGATCTCTGGTAGTTCAAATTGAAGAAAGGGAAGTTAGACTGTGACAATCTTTTATCCCTTAAAAAATTCTGAAGTCAGATTGATTCCACTGAAAGTGTTTGCAAGTTGTTAATTGCTGAAATTCGCTGGAGAAGGAAAGCATCACCTACTGAAGTTACACGGACTGTTCTACTGTGGAAGAAACTTTCTTTCCGCATCAGACGGCTGCGAGGGACTTCGAACAACATTGGACTGTAAATTTGCAAGGACTCTAATGTTTTTATTTTTCAATGTTCATATTGTTTAAGAATTTAGTTCTTTTAATTAAAGAGTTATTTGTTGATTTAAAGACACCTGGTTTGGTTAGCCTCATTCAGGGGTTAACAGATGGTACAATTTGGTGGGCCTTCCTTTAATTCGGAAAGTTTTTATATGATATGTTAGCCGATCTGTGGAACAACGGGATTGAATGAACAGTGCGTTGGTCCCACCACAATCAGAATCGTCTATTTTGATTGGTGGCTTTGACAAGAGCAGTCGGTCGTAACATGGCCACAATCTTTCAATCCTCCTTCGATTCAGGCATGACGCCAGAGGACTGGAGATTTGCAGCTGTTACACTCTTATTCAAAAAAGCGAGTAAAGATAAACCTAGCACCTACAGGCCAGTCAGTTTAACCTCAGCGGTAGGAAAGCTTTGAGAAACAATAAAATCCAGGACAAAATTAACAAGTCACTTGGACAAATGTAGATTAACTAAGGAAGGCCAGCACAGATTTGTTGAAGGCAAATTGTGTTTAACCAACTTGATTGAGTTTTTTTGATGAAGGGGCTGATGAGGGTAATGAGGTTGATGTGGTGTACATGGACTTCCAAAAGGCATTTGATAAAGTGCTGACGAGGCTGTTATGTGGTAAAGTCAAAGCCTGTGGAATAAAAGGGAAAGTGGGAGCATGGATACAAAGTTGAGTGAGTGACAGGAAACAGAGCGTTGTGGTGAAAGGTTCTTTTTCAGGAGAAATTATACAGTAGGGTTCCCCAGGGGTCCGTACTAGAAGCACTGCTTTTCTTGGTCTACATTAATGACCCAGAACTTGGACGTACAGGGCACAATTTCAAAATTTGCAGATGACCTGAAACTTTGAAGTATTGTGAACTGTGAGGAGAATAGTGATAGACTTCAAGAGGGCATCCACAGGCTGGTGATTTGGTGGACATGTGGCAGATAAAGTTTAATGCAGAGAAGTGTAAAGTGATACATTTTGGTAGGAAGAATGAGCAGAAGCAATATAAAATAAAGGATACAATTCTAAAAGGGCTGCAGGAGTAGAGGGACCTGGAGGTATATATGCACAAATCCTTGAAGGCAGGTTGAGAGTGATTATTGAGGCATACGGGATCCTGGGATTTATAAATGGCGACATAGCGTACAAAAAAAAAAAGAGGACGTTATGATGGATCTTTTTAAAATAGTGGTTCAGCCTCAACTGAAGTAGTGGTCCAATTCTGGGCACCATACTTTAGGAAGGATGTGAAGGCATTAGAAAGGGTGCAGAAAAGATTTATGAGAATGGTTCCAGAGATGAAAGATTTCAATTGCGTGGATAAAGTGGAGGAGCTGGGACAGTTCTCCTTGGAGAAGAGAAGATCCAGAGGAGATTTGATAGGGGGTTCAATTCTTGAGGGGTCTGGACAGAGCAGATAGCCAGAAACGGTTCCTATTGGCTGAAGGATCCAGAACGAGGATGCCGATTTAAGGTGAATGGCAAAGAACCAAAGGCAACATGAGAGGATTTTTTTTTTGTACACAGCAAGTTGTTACGATCTGGAATGCACTGCCCGAGTGTGGTGAAGGCAGATTCAATCCTGGCTTTCACAAGGGAATTGGATAATTATCTGAATAGAAAAAAAACTGCAGGGCTATGGAGAAAAGACTAGGGAGTGGGACTGGCTGAGTTGTTCTTAGAGAGCTAGCACGGACACAACGGGCTAGACAGCCTCCTTTTGTGCTGTAAGCAGCCTATATGATTCTACAAAACTATAGATAGATTAGTCACTTACACAGATAAATGTCAAATTCACGTGAAGAAATGTGAGGCAATATACTTTGGGAGGAAAATAAGGAAAAGACAAATATACCAAATGGTAAGACTCTAAAATGAATAGAAAAAGAGAGAAACTTGAAGGCTTGAACACAAAGGTCAATAGCAAAAGGATAAATTCATAAAAGGTGTCTTTTAAAAAAGCATATAAATTTTAAAATGTGTCACAGCATACGAAAGCTGAACTACAGAAATTACTGGTTAAGCTAGTGTTATATTATTTGCAATTTGGAGCGCCTTACGTTAGGATGGATGCAAAGGAGATTCACAAACATAATACAAGGGAAAGGAGAGACTAGATAGATCAAACGGAGGTGGTTAAGGAATATGACTGATGTTCAAAATTTTGAATTTTGAATTAAGTAAATCAGGAACACCTATTTCCACCAGTCGTTGAGTCTGTAATTAAGTAACATTAACTAAAGAATGAAGGGAGAGATGGAGATTTGTTTTGATGTAGAGGTTTATTTGAGATGGAGTGCTCTACCAGGAACAATAGTGAATGCAGAATCCATAAAATGAAAGTGGATAAATATTTGACAAGTGTTTGCAAAGAACAAGAGAACAACAACCAGCACAGGTGATATGGGTGAATATCATCTTCTGTGCAGCTAAATTCTACGATTTTAATAAATGGCGCTTTACATAGCCAGACTACTTGGCTCATACTTCAGACACTTACTCCATAATTTGGTGCACTTCTACAACACCATGCAGTACTTAAAAGGTGAGAAAATGAGTGAGAAGGAAATTTACTGTCAAGTCTCTACATATTATTTTGACCTTTTACTATCACATTGCCTGCCATGATAAGGAATAGAGCTTTTGGGATTTCCAGGGGTGAAGAGTGCTGATACAGGCAGTCAGGGTGGGCAGGTAAGAGGAAGGTTCAAATTAGGGAGTGGAAGAGGAAGCCAAGGAGACCACCATCCTGGGACAAAAGGAAAAATGGAAGGAGGAAGCGTCTTCTGCTTGAAGTACTCAGTGTGAGGGAAACATAATAAACAGATTAAATACGCATGACAGTAAAGCATCACAGTCGCAGGAAACAATGTGACAGGAAAACATAGGGAAAAAAGTGTGATGTTGACAAGACCCGGACACAATTGGGAAAGCATATTGTAAACACACGTTAATTGATCTGCAATGGTGTGGCATACAGGGAGTCGAGACCTATGTGGTGTTGAAAAGTATTTTTACGATGTTCCCAAAGAGCATGTTTACAGTATTACAATAGGGGACAACAGAAGCTGCTACTATAACAAGGAAATTAAAAATCAGCAGGATAAACTGAAGAATTTAGATTACAACAAAATGGATTTGGTTTCCTGACCCTGCAATAGCAACAGGAAAACTGGACCCACAGAAACCAATATATCGTACATATATCACACAACAGCAGGAGGTTACTGATGAACAAAGCAACGTAGCTAAACGGGCAATGAATTAATAAATTTATAGAACAACCATTGATTCAATAAGTCAGAGAAACAGGCACCATGAAATTAATACAGCAGAAAATTAATCAGTGAAGCAATGGTCATCAATATATCAATAAATTGGTGGAGGAATGGCAGCAGTGCATTAGATCAGGCATCATGAATCAATAAATTCAAGCAACAGGCACCAATAAAGTAATTTCCTGATGCGTGCCATTCCATTAATGAAGCAGCAGATAATATATATGACAGTAGGCAGAACCAAACAATAGCAGCACGCAGCAAATTAATATCCCCCTTCCTACCTTCATGGCCAGTGCTTGCTGGGAGGGAAAATATTTCACTTTCACTACTCACCACCGGGGGTGGGGGGGGGGGGGGTCGGGGGAAAGAAAGGGAGGGGTGTGATTTGTGATTGAGGGAGGGGCTCCGATAACTAAATCCAAGCAGCGCCCACCAAATAAACCCACCATACCACCCATTATTGTAACATTCTATTGGAATATTAAGGTGCTGAGTGCACTGAATGTAACAATTTTTGATCCATTTGATCGAAGCCACCTGGAAGCACATCTCAAAATGACCAATCAAAACAGTCACAAAATCACAATTATTGCAGCACAGAAAGCAGCCATGATTTCCCTTTCACAAAACCATGTTGATTCTGTTTGATTGCGTTAAGCTTTTCTAAAGGTCCTGCTATTTCTTCCCTAATAATGGACTCCTGCATTTTCCCAATAACCGCTGTAAGGCTGACTGGCCTATACTTTCCGCTTTTTTTGTCTTTTTGCCCTGCTCTAAATGAAGACAATAGTGAAGTGCGGATCAGCAGCACGTGCTAAGGCACAATACCAGCAGTAATTGAGTTTGTATTAATTATTTGTGTTGATCTACTTGTTCTGAGCACACAATTTCTTACCTCCCAGTAATACCAGAGAGCCAAGGGACTAGCGAGAATGAGGAACTGAAAGAAATTAGTATGAGGTTAAAAAAAAATAGTAGTACTGGAGAAATTAAAGACAACAGCAGTTCAAGTAGAAGGTCCACCGCTGCCTTTTAAACAATCATCCACATTCCAAGAACAATTTTTTTTTTTTTAAAAAGGCAGACAGCACAGAGGGATTGAGTCGAGATGGTGGACAGTTAAGCTAGACGTCAACAAACTGCTCTTTGGCAAAGAACAGAATGTAGATGAGCCACAGATGAGGATGGATCTTCAGGTGATGATGGAGGAGAAATAAAAGCCACCACAGGAGGTGCACTAACCATTCTCAAATAGGACGTACAGAACCCAACAAGGTCATTCTCATTTACCTGGAAGATGCAGTAAAGTGTTTAGAAGACGAAGAGAGGATGAAGGACACTGTGGAGACCAAGGAGGTAATGCACCACAGTCAGAGGTATTTGTGACTTTAATTAGGGATGTGAGAAATACAGAAGTCAAGCTGGAGGGATTCAAATATTTTTATTTGTTCTTGGCCTTAGCAGCGATGCTCACATACCAGCATTTATTAATCACCCCCTAAATGCCCTCGGGAAAGTAGTAGTGAGCTGCCTTCTTGAACTGCTGCAGTCCATGTGGTGCAGGTACATGCACAGTGCTGTTAGGGAGGAAGTTCCAGGATTACGGCTAAGCTACAGCTAAGGAACAGTGATACAGTTCTAAGTCAGGATGGTGTGGGGCTTGGAGGTGAACTTGCAGGTGGTGGTGTTCCCATGGCATCTGGGCAGAGCAAGAGGGAGTTCAGTTGCTTTTCCTCTGCTGCAGAGAAAACACCAGCTTAAAAAAACAAATGGGGAGGAGCTTATCACATGACAGTCACTCAGTGATTCAAACAAAGTAGCATTTCCCTGCTTGCTGAAAAGAGCAAGCAGTTCCTTTAAACTTCCTGGGTCTTGGTTCTTGCCGGGGAATGAGCAGACATTTCATCTCCCTCCTCTCAGTCCTTTGCAATGTAGGATACGCTGTAGCAAAGTATGTGTTTATCTTCAACAGCTAGCAGTCATCCTGTTTTAAATGTCTTTTTGAACTTCTTTTTTAAAAAAAAAATCAATTCAGATCTCCAGTCAGTGGGCCGAAGAAAATTTTCAACAAAATACATTGGCGTAACTGTGGTGTTTGTGGGTTTGGTGTATGCTTGTAATGTGTAACTCTGTAAATAAATATAAAAGTGTGTAAAGATTGGCTCTTGTTCTTGGCTTCGCCAACAGGTTTTCTGAAACAGAAAACCTAACTTTGCTTTATATAATCTCAAAATGTTCATAGAAAGCTGAAATAATACAACATGATGACATATTATGACATCAAAATTGGTCTGTGAATCTGGTCATGTAACTCTTTCAATTCATTCTCAAGTTACCATGAAAACTTACTGGTGCAGACAATGCATGGCCTATATTTAGTGTTTTAATTCAACTAAAATTTAAAAAATTAAATCCACGTAAGGTAGTACTGTAGTTAGAGATGGAAGTATTTTGTGAAGGGTCACTGACCCGAAACGTTAACTCTGCTTCTCTTTCCACAGATGCTGCCAGACCTGCTGAGTGGTTCCAGCATTTCTTGTTTTTATTTCAGATTTCCAGCATCCGCAGTATTTTGCTTTTATTATAGAAGTATTTTGTTTGTTGTGATGTCAGGGCAGCAGTAATATACAGGTTCCTGCAGCTAAGGAAATGGGAGTACATGGAACTAGTTTAATAAAATGATGAGTGGATATTTCATACATTTAATGCAAAAACAACAGTTTGTTACAGTTTACAGCACAGGACTTCAAAGAGCCATGTGCGGCTTCCATAATGGCCCCATAATAGTTTATTTCCTGAATGAATAGTTACATACACAACGTGAAGCTCAACCACTACTAATGAATAAATTATCTGTATTTTACTAAGTGTCAGCATTTGTAGTCAAGTACACTGAGTTTCATATTTAGCATGATATATGTTCATAGAAAAATGAAAGATGGATAGATATCAGCAAAACAGGAAAAATATCAGGTTAATGATTAAGAAATTGGATTTAAAACTATTGGAGACTACAAAATTGATCATATGTCCATTACTGTGAACATACAACAATCTAGTATTAAGCCTATTAAGTCTACATTTGATTTCAATATATATTTAATTCTGCATTATACCTGTGGCTTAGTGAGATGAAATTCGACTTATGCTAAGTAAAGCTTGTTCTCCACATTAGGGAGACTCCTCCAATATCCATGCTGGAAAGGTTATTTGACCTACTGGAAGGGTTTATTTTCCCACAATCCAGTCGATGTCCTTACAATAGGTTTGAACAGATCCTTATGGTTTTCCTTGTACCTAGTCAGGAAATTGTATTTTTGGTTTGCTGGGATGATGCCCAGATGCCAGTACAACAGTACAAGGTAGTATTACCCAAATGCATATGCTTGATGCAGAATAGCAGCACAGAAACATGTACATTATCCTGTCTCCTCAGCTGCAGGTGGTCGAGATTTTTTTTTTTTTAAAAAGATCAGCTGCGACAGCCTCAAGCTTTTAGTAAAGGCCAAAACCTCAACACAGGTCGACCTCAGCGGTCTAAATTTCAAGACTTCAGTGAGTTTCAAAAGCTTGCTGTTACCCTGGACTGAATGCATATTTCTCACCATTTAAAGAGGTTACCATTTTCCTATACAGTAGCTAGTTACTCTTCTGGGCTCACTTCAATCAATAGCATGTCGGCAGTTTGAAGTGAAAGAGAGATTGTGCAATGGCTACTTCCTGCCTAGTTTAGAAGCCCCATCTTTCAGTTTGGTGCGTTAGAGCTGAATGGATTCGCAAAACTGTCAACTCTTAATTTCAACCTCTGATAATTTTTTTTAAAAATTGGAGCAGTTCATTATTGTTGAGAATTATTTGCATCCCTTCCTGTTGTAGTTAAAACTCAAGGCTCTTAGTAAACAACTTCTTTTCCTAACTGTTTAGCTTTGAAAGGCTAAACACACCTAAATGATAATATTTCCAAACTGTACAGCTTGTAGAACAAGGGGTTTTAGCTCTTTGACAAGACGTGAGGTGCATGGTTGCCCTCTCCGTACTCAAATAAGATTGAGAGATTTAGGCCATAAAGTCACTTAACATACGCAAAGATTATTGCATTCTAGATGAAAGATTTGGACAGCTAGTACAATAATTCCACAAATAAAAAAAGATGCATTACTTTTCAAAATATTGACACTTCTCACATCACTAGTCCTGATTTTTACTCATTCTATATACTAGTTAATGTTTGGGACTGGGCTAATACAGGTCCTATTAACTGTTTCTGAATGATGTTTAGTCAATATAAAGGAACTAGCATTTTCACTGTGGATAACTTTTGCTACAGCATTAAAATGATTTAATTCTTTGGTGGGAATGGAACCTTGTCTAATTTTTGGCACCCGCAATGGCTAGATACAGAATAAAGCCCCCTGTGCATCAGACATTACTTGTGTAAAATACTTCTGATCGCTAATGGAGAAATTACATTCATAATTCTAGAACATTTTTCCTTTGAAAAATAATCTGAAGTGACAATTCAAATCATTAATAAGCCAAACCCAACACATGTTGAACATCGATACTGCCTTTAGTTGCATTAGACTAGAGACAAGGTGCACATTAATCTTATCCTTTTTCTAAAACCCTTCTTGTATATAAACATAGGAAATAGAAGCAGGAATAGGCCTTTCTGCCCCTCGAGCCTGCTCCGCCATTCAACCAGATCATGGCTGATCTTCTACTTCAACGCCACTTCCAAATCCAATTCCAAAGAATCACCACCCTCTGAGTGAAGAAATTTCTCCTCATCTCAGTCCTAAATGGCCTACCTCTTATTTTGAGACTGTCTCCTATGATTCTAGACCCACCAACCCCCACCCCTAGCCAGGGGAAACATCCTTCCTGCATCTACCCTGTCAAGCCCTGTAAGAATTTTGTATGCTTCAATGAGATCACCTCTCACTCTTCCAAATGCGAAAGACTACAGGCTCAGTCTCCTCAATCTCTCCTCAGAGGAGGATCTCGCCATCCCAGGAATCAGTCTCGTGAACCTTTGTTGCACTCCATCGATGGCAAGTATATCCTTCCTTAGGTAAGGAGACCAAAACTGCACACAATCCTCCAGGTGCTGTCTCACCAAGGTCCTGTATAATTGCAGGAAGACTTCTTTACTGCTGTACTCAAATCCACTTGCAATAAAGGCCAACATACTATCTGCCTTCCTAATTGCTTGCTGCACCTGTATGTTAGCTTTCAGTGACTAATGAACAATGACACCCAAGTCCCTTTGGACATCAACACTTTCCAATCTCTCACCATTTAAGAAATACTCTGCATTTCTGATTTTCCTAGCAAAATGGATAACTTCACATTTTTCCACATTATATTCCATCTGCCATGTTCTTGCCTACTCACCTAGCCTGTCTAAATCCCCCTGAAGCTTCTTTTACATCCTCCTCACAACTCAGATTCCCACCCCTAGTTTTCTGTCATTAGCAAAGTGCCCAAGCACTGATCCTTGCCGTACTCCACGAGTCACAGCCTGCCAACCTGAGAATGACCCATTTATTCCTAAGCGCTGTTTTGTGTCTGTTAACCAATTCTCAATCCATACCAGTACATTCACCCAATGTCATAAGCTCTAATTTTGTTTACTATCCTCTTGTATGGGACCTTATTAAAAAGCCTTCTTAAAATCCAAGTACACCACATCCATTGGTTCCCCCTTTATTCTGCTAGTTACATACTCAAAAAACGCAAACTGGTTTGTCAAACACTATTTCCCTTACATACCATGTTGACTCTGCCCAATCCTACCATTATTTCTAAGTGCCCAATTATCACATCCTTCATAATAGATTCTAGCATTTTCCCTACTTCCCAAGTTCATTAATCATTAAAGTTTACAAAATACCTTCTACCCCTGCTCTGTCCCGAGATACATTATCCTCAATCAGAAAATATGTCCCCGTGCTGTTCCAAAGTGAACTTTTCGTTGTCCCCACACCAGCCAACTTGGTGAGGCTCTCAGGTCCGAACAATGAACAATTTCCTCCTTGGATTTTCAACCATTAAGACAGTACACAGTAATTTTACTTTGTTATGGGTACACTTCCACTTAATCTGAACTGAAAATGAATCTCCGAGTCTGAGGAGGGGGGCACAATGTTACCTCATTATACTAGTAAATACTTTCCTTCTTTCAAAGGGATGAATACTTTTCATTCAACAAGAAAAGTGTAAATGCATATGATTTCTACTGGGATGTGAAGGATAAAGAGTTCTGTTGGAACATACCTTCTGAAATTTTCATCTTTCCTCTAGCACTTCTAAAATGCATTTTCTGTTTCATATCTTCAGAAATTTGAGTTTAATTTTTACTCACTGATCTTTATCCTTGAAGAGTTTTCAAGGATGATGAAAATTTGTTTTAATATTCACCAGTGCAAAAGGTAGATAAAGTCACTTTCCATTTGTGTGAAGTTGACGGGCTTGCTTGCACTGCTCCAGCTGAGATCAATTAACTCAATCTACGAAGGATCATACCTCAGCTTTGCATGCGGTGTACGAAGTAACATAGAAAAAGTGCATTTACCCACTGAAACCAGAAGTGCTAGACCACCAAATATCTAACCCTCAGGAATGTGGCATTAATGGTATTTAATGCAAACATTTAGAATGCTTTAATCAAAACTGACCAACATATGCTCTTCTGAATAGAACTGTAACTAATATTTAGGGAAAAAATGAACACTACCATCTCAGACTATACAAGACATCCACATCACAGGGTGTGTGATGCCGAGTCATTACTACTGTTCTTTAGCAAAGAATTCAATCCTATAAAGCCCCGACTCCTCCAACAGGGATGATTAATAG
Source organism: Heterodontus francisci (assembly GCF_036365525.1). Lineage (NCBI taxonomy): Eukaryota > Metazoa > Chordata > Chondrichthyes > Heterodontiformes > Heterodontidae > Heterodontus > Heterodontus francisci. The sequence continues at coordinate 29,957,579 of NC_090386.1, read as the reverse complement.
AAATCAGTTTAGCAAATGTCATAACTAGAAAAACTGATTTTTTTTTTTAAATAAAAAAAATGCAACAGTTTTAAAAGGTTACTCTCATAAGCATTTCAAATGAAAACTTTTACTGAGTACTGTTTGGTTTCTTAGCAATTTCCCAAAGTTCCTGAAGAACAGGGTGTAAAGACAACACATCTGCAGAGAAGATTATACGGTCACCCAGCACAAGGCAACAAAATCAGCTGCCATAATTTTGTCAAGAGCTTAGAACATCCAATCTCAAGAACAAAATGGTACATCTATCTTAATTTAAGGATGATGAGGAGAAAAGCAGTTTAAAAAAAAAAAAATCACAATATGAACTGCACATAGGTTGCAAGAACAATTTTTAGAAATTACTGAGGAGAGGCCAACTTCATTTTCCCTCATTAACAAGTAAATCACTGTTCACTGGCACCAACTGAGTCTGAGTGTACCGGGAGCCAATGTAGATCAGTGAGAACAGGAGTGATGGTGAGTGGAATTTGGTGCAGCTGAGTCAAGATTTAAAGTGTACGGAGAATGGGAGTCAGGCCAGGAGAACATTGGCATGAATGAGGACTTGAGCAACAGGTTGGCTGAGAAAGATGCAGAGATAGCTGATTTTACAGAGATGGAAGGGGTGGTCTTTGTGTTGGAGAGGATATGGAGTTAGGAACTCAGCTCAAGGTCAAATAGAATGTTGAAACTATTAATTTGCCTGGTTGAATACAAGACTGGCCAGAGAGGGGTTGGAATTGACAGCAAGGGTACAGAGTTTGCGGCAAGGACCAAAGAAAATGGCTTTGGCATCCTCAAGGTTTAAACTGTGTGACCGCCGAGGCGGGAGTAATGCATTGTTAATTCAGTCCCACTACTACACAGGCATATTAAAGTTTTCCCACCTACTGGACAATTAGCCAAATTAAACACTTTATTAACCTCCCAGAATAAAACAAGCAAACCAGGTACCTTTAAACAACAAATTAACTATTCATTAATAAATTAAATCTTAAACACTATTGAGATAAACGTATGTCTAAAAGAGCTTATAACTTTGTCCTGCTAGGCTCCCACCTGCCAAGAATGAGGCACAATAATTTTGTCTTGAACATTGATTTTAAACTATTACTGTAGTGAAGAAAGGACTTGTTAAACAGATCAGCCGTGGCTGGAAAAGATATTTGCATATTAACAGACAGTGATTGGAAGGACAAAGGACCATTCCCTGACATATTCAACCCACAATGGACCTTGCACCAGGTATTTTGTGTAAGAGGAGCATTCCAAAGACTACTAAGGTGATACAATCCAAGACGTGGTCAGACCAGTTAGTCACATGACTAACCTGCTTGGCAACCTGGGGTTTTCTGAATTGTACATCAGTTTGAAAGTCTGTTTGTTCCTGGACTGAGACGATCTCTCCTGTCTGCTCCCATTTCTTTCTCACAAGCCTCTGAATCCACTGAAGACACATGAATCCCAAGAGAGAAAAGTCTCCTACAGTGAACAAGCTTTAAGATGATTACTGGGCCCCAACGAAAAGCAAGATCTGCCTACAATCAAGGACTCGACAGTGAACTCGAAGAACCGTAACAACTCTTCAGATATTGCCTCAAACCTTTCCATTTTATTTCTTCTGCTCTTTTCTGTCTCTATTTGCATGTGTGTATCGCATATGCATGCGAGCATGGGTGCGTCGTGTATCCGTAGTCGTCAACCGGATTAGAGTTTAAGTTTAATAAATTTCAGCTTTTCTTCTTTAAACCTAAAAAAGCCTGTTTGTGCTGGTTTCTTAGCCTTAAAATTGGAAAGCGGGGAACAAGGATTCACCAAGGGGGAGCTAAAAACAGTATGTCTATTACAGTAAGACCAGGTGAAGGCTGAAGGGACCCCTGGACACCTTTCTCACCTGGTCGTAGCAACTTATTCATCCTAACCCTAATGCGCGCACACACACATATATTCAAAAACCATTAACCGGTTTAAAAATGATGTTTCTTTGGAATAAATATGTATCTGGGTTGTAAGTCTTTGTGGGTTATGTTCCTGGTTGGTGAGGTATCCCAGATTGTCAGATGCCATACAAAGTCTGCAGGCAAATTCGACGAACAGACCCGAAGGGATAGGCATTCCAAACATTTCGGTTGCAGCAGGTATCACACAATTCTTTCAACGAGTATAGCAACAGGTCAGTTTGGATTTTAAAACTGAAAGACTTTCAGTAGAAACTTTACTTAGAATACCAGCAAACACAAACAGAAAGCAGAGAGTCACTTCTGAGGCAAAGACCCCTTAAGAGTTTGGAAGTAAAAAAAGGAATTTGCGACCTTAAACGATACAAATGTTCTTTCCCCAGAAGTATTTTCCTGTTTAGACAATAACACAACATGTAGCTCATATAGATTTTTCGGATCAAACTGGTTTATGAGGTTCTGCATAGAGTCATACATCATAGAAACAGGCCCTTCAGCCCACCGCATCCATGCCGATCTATACTAATCCCACCTGCCTGCATTAATTCCATATCTCTCTATGCCTTGCTCATTCAAGTACCTGTCCACATGCCTCCTAAATGTTGCTACTGTTCCTGCCTCCACCACCTCCTCTAGCAGCTCTTTCCAGATACCCACTATTCTTTGTGTGAAAAATTTACCCTTTTGATCCCCTTTAAATCTCCTCCCTCTCACCTTAAATCTATGCCCTCTAGTTTTAGTCACCCCTACCAGGGGAAACAGACTCTGACTATCTACCCTATCTATGCCTCTCAATTTTATATACCTCTATCATGTCTCCTCTCAGCCTCCTTCGCTCCAGGGAAAACAGACCCAGCCTATCCAATCTCTCTTTCTAACTCAAGCCCTCCAAACCAAGCAACATCCTTGTGAATCTTTTCTGCACCCTCTCTAGCTTAATCACATCTTTCCTGTAGTGCAGTGACCAGAACTGCACACAGTACTCCAAATGCAGCCTAACCAACGTTATGTTCAACTGTAACATGACGTCCTGACTCGCGTACTCAACGCCTCGGCTGATGAAGGCAAGCATGCCATACGCCTTCTTCACCACCCTGACTACCTGTGTTGCCACTTTCAGGGAACTATGTACTTGCACCCCAAGGTGTCTCTGCTCAACAACGCTCCCCAGGGCCCTGCCATTCACTGTATGTGTCCTGCCCTGGTTTAACTTCCCAAAATGCATCACTTCACACTTGTCATCGTTAAATTCCATTTGCCAAACCCTTGCCCACTTTCCCAGTTGATCTATATCCTGTTGTAACCTTAGACAACCTTCTTCACTGTCCATTATACCATCAATTTTGGTGTCATCTGCAAACTTACTAATCATGCCCCCTACATTCACATCCAAGTCATGAATACATATGACAAACAGAGGGTCCAGCACCGATCACCGGCCTCCAATCTGAAGAACAACTCTCCGCCTCCTATCACCAAGCCAATTTTATATCCAATTTGCTAGCTCACCCTGGATCCCATGTGTTCAAAATATACATAGTCAGTTTGAGGAACTAGGCACCAAATTAAGAAGCGGAACCTCAAATAATCTCTGGATTATTACCTGAGCCACATGCAAATTGGCATAGGCCAAATAAGATTAGAAAAATTAATGCGTGGCTCAAAGACTGGTGTGGGAGAAGTGGGTTCCGTTTCATGGGGCAATAGCACCAGTACTGGGGAAAGTGGTGGCTGTACCATTGGGACGATCTACACCTGAACCGTACTGGAGCCGGTGCTCTAGCGAGCTGCATAACTAGGGAAGTAGAGTGGGTTTTAAACTGAATAGTGTGGGGAAGGGATCAAATTTGGGAAGATATGGTAAATCAAGGAGTAGAGACAAGGCAAGAGAGAAAGGTATTAATATGGAAAATGATAGACAGATACAGGAAGGGACAGAGCGTACAAATATAAGAGTAAATCAACAAATAAGGCTAGAGGTTACAAAAATAATAAAAAGGACAAAAGGCGGCACAGTGGCGCAGTGGTTAGCACTGCAGCCTCACAGCTCCAGCGACCCGGGTTCAATTCTGGGTACTGCCTGTGTGGAGTTTGCAAGTTCTCCCTGTGTCTGCGTGGGCTTTCTCCGGGTGCTCCGGTTTCCTCCCACAAGCCAAAAGACTTGCAGGTTGATAGGTAAATTGGCAATTATAAATTGCCAGTAGTATAGGTAGGTGGTAGGGAAATATAGGGACAGGTGGGGATGTGATAGGAATATGGGATTAGTGTAGGATTAGTATAAATGGGTGGCTGATGGTCGGCACAGACTTGGTGGGCCGAAGGGCCTGTTTCAGTGCTGTATCTCTAAACTAAACAAAGGCTCTATAGATGAACTGAGAGCACAAGCAGAAATAAATAAGTACGATCTGATAGCCATTACAGAGACATGGCTGCCTGATAACATAGATTGGGACCTGAATATTTAAGGGTACATAGCATTTAGGAAGGAAAAGGCGGAGGGGTAGCTCTGTTAATTAATGACGGTATTAGCGCAATAGAGAAGGATGACCTAAGTTCAGGAAACCAGGATGCAGAAGCAGTTTGGCTAGAGATGAGAAATCAAAGGCAAGAAGTCACTTGTGGGAGTTGTGTACAGGCCATCTAACATTAACCACACTGTAGGACAGGGTATGAAGGAAGAAATAATGGCAGCTTGTCAGAAAGGTACAGCGATAATTATGGGGGATTTTAACCTACATATAGACTGGAAAATTCAAATGGGCAGAGGTAGCCTAGATGAGCAATATACAGAATGTTTTCGGGATAATTTCTTGGAACAGTACATTCTGGAGCCAACCAGAGAGAAGGCTATACTTGACCTGGTATTGTGCAACGAGATAGGATTAATGAATGAACTCATAGTTAAGGCGCTCCTAGGTAGCAGCGATCATAATATGATTGAATTTTACATTCAGTTTGAGGGAGAGAAGAGTGGGTCCAAGACTAGTATTTTAAAATTAAAGGGCAATTATGATGGCATGAAAGCAGAGCTAAAGTGAACTGGCAAATCAGGTTAAGGGCTAGGTCAATAAAGACGCAGTGGCAGACATTTAAGGGAATATTTCAGAATACACAGAATAGATACATTTCAACGAGAAAGAAAAATTCTAAGGGTAGACCCGCCATTCGTGGTTAACTAATTCAGTTAAAAATAGTATCAAACTTAAAGAAAAAGCCTATAATTGCGCAAAGATGGGAGGCAGGTCAGAAGATTGGACAGAATATTAAAAAAACAGCAAAGAATGAATAAAAGATTGATACGGAAAGTAAAATTGGAGCACAAGAGAAAGCTAGCTACAAATATAAAAGACAGATTGTAAGAGTTTCTATAGATATTTTTTTTTTTAAAAAGTGTTAAAGTCAGCACTGGTCCTATAGAAAGTGAGCCTGGGGAAATGACAGATGAATTGAACAGGTATATTGCATGGGTCTTCACTATTGAGGACACAAGTAAAATCCCAGTATTAGCTGTAAGTCAGGAATGGAAGGGAGGGAGGAAATCAAGAGAATTACAATCACCAGGGAAGCGATACGAACAAATTGTTGGAGCTGTGGGCTGACAAGTCTCTGGGTCCTGATGGACTTCATCCTAGAGTGTTAAAAGAAGTGGCTAGTGAGATAGTTGATGCATAGTTTTAATTTTCCAAAATTCCCTAGATTCGGGGAAGGTTCCGTTCGATTGGAAAATAGCGAATGTAACTCCTTTATTCAAAAAGGGAGGGAGACAGAAAGCTGGAAACTGCAAGCCAGTTAGCTGAACATCTGTCTTAGGGAAAATGTGAGAAGCTTTCGAAGATGTTATAGCAGGACATTTAGAAAAATTCAAGGCACTCACGCAGAGACAACATGGTTTTGTGAAAGGGAAATCATGTTTAACCAATTTATTGGAGTTCTTTGAGGGAGTTACATGTGCTGTGGATAAAAGGAAAACTGGTGGATGTATTGTACTTAAATTTCCAGAAGACATTTGATAAGGTGCCACATCAAAGGTTATGGCAGAAAATGAAAGCTCATGATGTGGGGGTGTCATATTGGCATGGATAGAAGATTGGCTTGCTAACAGGAAACAGAGAGTAGGTATAAATGAGTCATTTTCTGGTTGGCAAGATATAACAACTGGTGTGCCACAGGGATCCGTGCTGGGGCCTCAACTTTTTAAAATTTATATAAATGACTTGGATGAAGGGACCAAAGGTATGGTTGCTAAATGTGCTGATGACACAAAGATAGGTAGGAAAGTAACTTGTGAAGACATAAGGGGGCTACAAAGAGATATAGATTGGTTAAGTGAGTGGCTAAAGGACCTGGCAAATGGAGTATAACGTGGGAAAGTGGGAAACTATCCACTTTGTCAGGAAGAATAAAAAAGCATATTATCTAAATGGTGAGAGATTGCAGAGCTGAGATGCAGAGGGATCTGGGTGTCTTAGTGCAAGAATCGCAAAAGGTTAGTGTGCAGGTACAGCAAGTAATTAGGAAAGCTAATAGAACTTTATCGTTTATCACGAGGGGAATTGAATACAAAAGTAGGGAGGTTATGCTTCAGCTATACAGGGCATTGGTGAGACCACATCTGCAGTACTATGTATAGCTTTGGTCTCCTTATTTAGATTAGATTAGAGATACAGCACTGAAACAGGCCCTTCGGCCCACCGAGTCTGTGCCGAACATCAACCACCCATTTATTCTAATCCTACACTAATCGCATATTCCTACCAAACATCCCCACCTGTCCCTATATTTCCCTACCACCTACCTATACTAGTGACAATTTATAATGGCCAATTTACCTATCAACCTGCAAGTCTTTTGGCTTGTGGGAGGAAACCGGAGCACCCGATTTGAGGAAGGATGCAACTGTGTTGGAGGCAGTAGAGAGAAGGTTTACTAGACGAGTACCTGGAACGGGCAGGCTTTCCTACGAGGAACGATTGGACAAGCTAGGCTTGTATCCACTGGACTTTAGAAGAGTAAGAGGCGATTTGATTGAAACATGTTAGATCCTGAGGGGTCTTGACAAGGTGGACGTGGAAAGGATGTTTCCCCTTGTGGAAAAATCTAGAACTAGGAGTCACTGTTTAAAAATAAGGGGTCGCCCATTTGAGAGATGAGGAGAAATTTTTTCTGAGGGTCATGAGTCTTTGGAATTCTCTTCCTCAAAAAGTGGTGGAAGCAGAGTCTTTGAATATTTTTAAGGCAGAGGTAGATAGATTCTTGATAAGCAAAGGAGTGGAAGGTTATCGGGGGTTGGCGGAAATGTGGAGCAATTAGTTCTGCCATGAACTTACTGAATGGCGGAGCAGGTTTGAGGGGCCGAATGGCCTACCCCTACTCCTAATTTGTATTCGTAAGCCAGTCTTTTACACACAGTCAAAAGTTACAATACACCATGTGACGTCCTCTCTCCTGCTGTTGCCTAGGAATCGTGTGCAGCTGCTAGCACACTGTGCCCCTTAGTTTTTAAAAGGCACGCTGTTTTTAAACAGAAGGAGGAAAAAAAACAGTTCCATAACAACTGGATGACACTGCAGCTCATCCAAGAGTGGGTGCCAGACAAGAAATCTGACAACATAATGGCAACCGAGGGTTGAGTGGGGTGGTGGAATGGTGGAGCTGGATGTCGCTAGCAAACATTTGGATACTGACCCCATATCTTTTGTTGATGTTATTCAAGGGTATCATTTAGATGAGAAAGAGGAGGGGGCCAAAAATACTAATATTGCAGAACAGGAAGAAAAGCCATTCTGACCACAAAAGGACAGGTTAAGAATGGAAATAAGCAAGGGAAGTTTCATAGAGCTGGACAACAGAACAGAGCAAATGCGCTGCTGGAGGTTGGTATGGTTGACCATGTCAAAGACACAAAAGAGATCAAGGAGGACAAATGCACCACTGTCAGTCACAGCGGATTTAGGGCATCAGCCTTGGCTCAGTAGTGGCATTCATGCCTTGGAGTTAAGAGGGTTCAAGTCCAACTTCCAGACCTGAGCATATATCTAGGCTCACATTTCAATGCAATACTGAGGAAGTGCTGCATTGTCAAGTGTCACCACTTGTAGATATTGTTCAACTGAGTTCCTGTGTGCCCTCTCAGTTGGATCCCACCCACTATTTGAAAAGCAGGGGAGTTCTTCCAGGGGTCATGGCCAATATTTGCCAGCCAATATCACTAAAACTGGTTATCTTGTCATTAGTGGGAGCATGCCATGCACAAATTGCTTGCCTCGTTTCCCTACATTAGAATACTGACTAAATTTCCAATAAGTCTTTTATTAGCTTCAAGGCGCTTTGGTACTTTGAGGTTGTGAAAGGTGCCATATAAATGCAAGTTCCTTACCTTTCTTCAGTAGACATACTTAGAATACAGATTTCAGAACTCTCACACCATAGCAGGTTTCAAACATCAGCTGCATCCCCTCCCCAAGCATTATTTCTGTCCTCAACCCCTCCACTGAGAAATTTGAAGAGTCTCAACTCTTCATCCATGCACTGAGAAACCTTTCTGTCCTCAACCTGCCACTGAGCAAAATATTTGCCACGCAGCTCTCTACTTCACTGAATGAGACTTCAAACCCATCATTCCCAGTCACTGTGCAAGATTATTGGTCCCACTCTCACCCCAACACTGAGCAAGATTAGCCCTCACCGATAAATGAGGTTTTAGTCTCTTGACTTCCACACAGCCACCCCCCCCCCCCCACTATAATAAGACTGCAATCATTCCCCACTTTTCCACTGCCCTCCCACCCCACCCGCAGTTGTGCATCCCCAGCTAATCTTTCCTTCAACGGTACCTATTGGCTGTACTGCTCCTCTCCCTTTCCCAGTGGCTGGTCGGTTCAACTAATAATCTCTCCCACCCCACTGATTTGAATTATCCTTTCCCAGCACTACGTTCTTTTCCCCTCCTCTCTCTCCCTTACATTAATTATCCCCCACCAACAAACACTGCTTAACATTAAAAACTAAATGTGAGTATGCGTGTCAACACCACAGAAAATTGATCACAAAAACCTCATGCCTGCTCAATTTCCTGACTGCACAATTTGATTTCTTGTTATCCCTGTTTTGACAAACTTTTTGTATCAACTTTGTCCTATTATAAATTCCTGTGCCCACATTTATAATGAACACTGCCTATGCAAAAATGTGATTGTTGGAACCTGGATGCCAAGTTGTACAAATATAGTAGCTTTACATATTAACTAGGTTTTTTGTCCAATCAGCATTTTTCCATCTAACTGTAAATCTTAATATCCAAAATAAATGTTTTAACAATTTAAAGTAGAATATGTATTTCAGAATAACAAGATTAAATTTATCCATTCCACTTGTGTGTTTTTCACTGTGTCGATTAACGATTTTATTTTGGGCTACGTATCCTCTAAAGAGGAAAAACAAAAGACAGTGAGAAGCACAAAGTTAGGAGAAACTGAAGAGACATAGGCTTGTATGTAAGGCTGCACACAGGGCCTCAGTTTAACGTCCCATCCTAAAGAATGGAAACTGGGAAAATGGGCATAATGAAATAATAGACTTAACGTATTCAAAACAAAGCCAAGAAGTGGATCAAACTGATTATGTCCATCATGCCTATAATAATGTTGTACATCACAGCGTTATGTCTCCATGAGAAGTTTGAGATCATGCAAGTCCTTAACATCCATAACTGTTGAGAATATACAGTTGCCCGAGTGAGACACTTGCCAAAGTAAATTTAGAAATTTAGCACACTGCCATTACCGAGACATGGTTACAAGGAAATCAAGGTTGGGAAATAAATATTCCAGGGTACACAATATTTTGGAAAGACAGACAGAACAGAAAAGGAGGAGGGGCAGCCCTGATATTAATGTCTTTATGCCATCCTGTACTAAGAAGGGGCCTGGCCTCATTAGATCATGAAGTTGAATCAGTTTGGGTGGAAATTAGGAATAGCAGGCGTCAGAAAACACTGGTGGGAGTAGTTTACAGACCGTCTAACAGTAGTTCGATTATTGGACCAAACATTAAATGGGAAATTACTGGAGCATGTAAAAATGGTAACATATTAATTGCGGAGGACTTTAATCTGTGTTTAGACTGGGACAATCAAATTGGCAAGAGTGGTCTAGAAGATTAATTTGTAGAATGCTTTCCTGACAGTTTCTTGGAGCAAAATAGGGATAAAGCTACCTTAGATCTTGTATTGTGTAATGAAGCAGGGCTAATATGCAATGTCATAGTAGAAGATCCACTGGGAAATAGTGATCATAATACCATTGAATTTCATGTTAAGTTTGAAAGTGATACATTTCGATCACAAACAAGAATCTTAAACTTAAACAAAGCCAATTTTGAAAATAAGAGGGGAGAACTGGCTAAGATTAATCGGGTAAATAGACTGGAAGGTATGGCGGTAAACGAACAGTGGGAAACATTTAAAGAAACAATTCAAAGGGTTCAACAAAAGTACATTCCACTCGAAAACAAAAACTCATCAAGAAAGACCCATCCGTTGCTCACTCAGGAAGTTTTTTTTTTGAGAGATACAGCACCGAAACAGGCCCTTCGGCCCACCAAGTCTGTGCTGACCATCAACCACCAATTATTATAATCCTACATTAATCCCATATTCCTTAGTACATCCCCACCTTCCCTCAATTCTCCTACCACCTACCTACACTAGGGGCATTTTACCATGGCCAATTTACCTATCAACCTGCAAGTCTCTGGCTGTGGGAGGAAACCGGAGCACCCAGTGGAAACCCATGCAATCACAGGGAGATCTTGCAAATCTCGCACAGGCAGTATCCAGAATCAAACCCGGGTCGCTGGAGCTGTGAGGCTGCGGTGCTAACCACTGCTCCGCCCCAAGTTGAGAGTATTAGACTAAAAGAAGAGGCTTACAATGTTGCAGAAAAATGGGGAGTGTTTTAGAAACCAGCAAAGGGCCACCAAAAAGTTGATAAAAAAGGGAAAAAATAGAATGAGTAAACTACCAAGCAATATACAAACAGATTGTAGGAGCTTTTATAAGTACGTAAAAAAAAAGAGTAGCTAAAGTTGGTTCCTCAGAGACAGAGACAGGAGAAACCAGCATGGGGAATGAGGAAATGACACAAATATTTTGCGTCTGTCTTCACAATAGCAGACACAAGTTCCGTACCAAAAATAGACAGTAAGCTAGGGGCTAAAAAGTGTGACGAAATTAAGGATATTGATATCAGCCAAGAAAAAGTATTGGAGAAGCTTGAGGAATTAAAATCTGATGTCCCCGGGACCAGATGGCCTACATCTTAGGGTTCTACAAGAGATAACTGCAGAGCTAGTGGATGCGCTGGCAATGATTTTCCAGAAATCCTTAGATTCAGGAATGGTTCCGTCAGATTGGAAGATGGCAAATGTTATGCCACTTTTCAAGAAAGGAGGTAGAGAAAAAACAGGGAACTACAGGCCAGTTAGCCGATCAGTCGTTGGGAAGATGCTGGAAACTATGAAAGAAGTTTTAACACTGCACTTGGAAAAGCACAGTATGATCAGAACAGGTCAGCATGGTTTTACTAAAGGGTGTTCCTGTTTGACAAATTTATTACAGTTTTTTGAGCATGTAACGAGAAAGGTAGATAAAGGGGAACCAGTAGATATAGTATACTTGGATTTTCAAAAGGCATTCGATAAGATGCCACATGAAAAATTAATCGGCAAGATAAGGGCTCATGGTGTTGGGGGCAACATATAAGCGTTGATAGAGGATTGGTTAACAGACAGGAAGCAGAGAGTGGGCATAAATGGGGCATTTTCAAATTGACAGGCAGTGAATAGGGGATGCCGCAAGGATCAGTGCTGGGGCCTCAGCTGTTTACACTCTACATTAATAACTTGGATGAAGACAGCGTAATTTATCAAAGTTTGCTGATTATACAAAGCTTGGTGGAAAAGTAAGCTGCGGGGAGGACATAGAGAAGCTACAAAGAGATACAGACAGGTTAAGTGAGTGGGCAACAAGATGGCAAATGGAATATAATGTAGGGAAGTGTGCAGTTGTTCACTTTGGTCGCAAAAATAGAGAAGCAGAATATTTTTTTTTTAAAAAGGTGTCATGCAGACCCCCCGCACCTGCCAAAAATGAAGCATATTAATTTTGTCCTATGAACATTGATTTTAAACTGTTGAACAGATCAGCCGTGGCTGGAAAAAACATTTGCATATTAACAGACAGTGCTTGGAGGGACAAAGGCGCTATTCCCTGCTCTAATTTAAGCCGCAATGGACTTTGAGCACCAGGTATTGTGTGTAAGAAGAGACATTCCAGGGTCGGCTAAGACACGAGAATCCACAAACAGACGTGGTCGGACCAGCTAGTCACATAACTAACCTGCTTGGCAACCTGACTTTTTCTGAATTGTACAAAGAGTTTGAACTGAAAAAGACTGTTTGCTCCTGGAGTGAGAAGACCTCTCCTGTCTGCTCCCATCTTTTTCTCACAAGCCTCTGGATGCACTGAGGACACATGAACTTCGAGAGAGCAAAGTCTCCTAAATGGAAGGTTTAAGAATAATACTGGGTCCCAACGAAAAGCAAGACCTACCTACTATCAAGGTCTTTACAGTGAGCCCGAAGAACAGTAACTAAAACTATCTTCAGACATTGCCTCAAACTTTTCCACTTTATTACTTCTGCGCTTTTCTGCCTCTACCTGCATGTGTGAATCGCATATGCACGCTAGCGTGGGCACATCGCGTATCCATAGGGGTTAACCGAATTAGAGTTTAAGTTTAATAAAGTTCAACCTTTTTTCTTTAGCCTAAGAAAACTTGTTTGGCTAGTTTCTTTGCCTTATAATTGAAAGTTGGTGAACAAGGATTCAGTAAGGGGGACCTAAAAGAAATGGTGTGTTTAAAATTAAACCCTGTTACACTAAGACCAGACGAAGGCTGAGAGCGAACCCTAGACCCCTTTCTTACCTGGTCATAACAGTGTGAAGCTGGTGAGTGTTGATGTTCAGAGAGACTTGGGGGTCCTCGTACAAGGAATGCACAAAGTTAACATGCAGGTACAGCAAGCTATTAAGGCGGCAAATGGCCTGTTGATCTTTAATGCAAGGAGATTGGAGTACAGGAATAAATAACTCTCACTAAAATTGTACAGGGCTTTCGTGAGACTGCACCCAGAATACTGTATGCAGATTTGGTCTCCACATTTCGGAAAGGATATACTTGCACTGGAGGCAGTGCATTGAAGATTTACTAAATTGGTCCCTAGGATGAGGAGTTTGGCCTATGATGAGAGGCTGAGTAAATTGGACCTATACTCTCTGGAGTTTAGAAGAACGCGAGGCGATCTAATTGAGACATACAGGATTTTGAAAGGGCTTGATGGGGTAGAAGCGGAGAGATTGTTCCCACTGGTTAGGAATCTAGAACACAGGGGCACAGTCTCAGGATAAAGGGCCAATCATTCAGGACTAAGGTGAGGAGAAATTACGACACTCAAAGAGTTGTGAATCTTTGGAATTCTCTACCCCAGAGATGCTCCATCATTGAATACATTTAAGGCTGGGAAAGATAGGATTTTGGTCTCACAGGGAATCAAGGGATATGGGGAGTGGGCAGGGAAGTGGAACTGAAGCCCAAGATCAGCCATGATCGTATTGAATGGCGGAGCAGGCTCGATGGGCCATATGGTCTATTTCTGCTCCTATTTCTTGCGTACGGTTCTGAAGACACTAATCTCAGAAGTTACAGTTCCATGAAAGTATCTGCATGTACAGTATCTTGAAACTTTTATAAGAACGAGCATTCACAGGGCATGCCAGGACTTGCTATTTGTAACTTCTTCCCTTGTCCAATTGTGTGTGTTAGTGGAAGATTACTGTGAAATTAACTGGAATTAATTTAACTTGCATGAATTTTGATTTTTCCCTCCCAAGGTGATTTCCCTGAAATAACGCAAGTATTATATTCAAGGGTGGTTCACAGCATGTTTACACAAGTGACAAACAAAATTTAAACAACGTGGCATTTCCAAGAATGATAGACATTTTGTAAAGTACAGCATGTTATTACAGCAGCTGTCTTTAAATTCGTCTGACAACTCAAATTGAAATAGGGTGCAAAAAAAACATGCCATTATCCAAGTTTGAAGAAAGGTTCTAAACATGGGTTCTTAATTTTAAAAAGATCGTTGCTGATTAAATAAATGTCTTGTTGCAGAGAAATTTGGTGCAGGGAAAATGCAAAAAGAAAGAGAAAGTCAAGAACAGCAAGATATTTCAAATTCTTAATAGATGGACAATGAAGATGATCATATGTTATGTAAGTATTTATTTCTCGACCTGGAGTGGATAAGTAATAACCATTTCATGAACAAATCAAAAAAAATTATCTCTGGGTACATCTCCTATAATCTTGTTTCCAAATTCTTGCATGAAAGATGTGCTTCCACACCTAGTTATCCCTTTGTAACTGCATAATGTTTGACTCAACAGAAGCAAAGACATGGGAGATTATCAAGTGTTTGCAAAAAAATACAAAGGATTGACAACTTGAAAGGTTAAGGAAAGATGTTCCCAAAAATGTGTGTCAAAAGACAGTCTGCTATAAACTTTTTTCAGATCTCCTGGCTGGAAAAATCTCATTAAACAGACCTTTCCAATGAATTATTCTCTGATGGGATGCCATTACATAATTTTAAAATGAGCATTCTTTCTGGCTTGGATGTTGAATCTGGCACCCAATGTTAAGTTACTCAGGCAGTGTATACATTCCATGCCATTCAGTTGCTGTCATGAAAAAGCAACCATTTTGGGAAAATAACTTCCCCTGAAGATAGAGAACTGCTTTGGTACATGTCCCATGAACTAGTTCTTAGCCTTAAAACTCCAGGTAGAGAAATAAATATAGGTCACCTACCTGCCTTGTTGGTCACAGTTAGTGTATGATCCAGGATGGGGACATATCTATGATGGGTGAGGGGAGGAACAAAGTGTCATTTTACCCACCACCCCCCCCCCCCACCCCACCCAAAACCAAAGCTGAATACCATATGTTCAGCTTCATGTGTAAAGTAAATATATCAAAGTTGGTAGAAGACACTGTTGGGAAGCAGATAGGTTGTGCAGATGGGAGCAATAAATTACAAAAGGGACTAAGTGGCAGATAAAATGACAAGTAGTTCAGTGGGAAAAAGTAATGATCATCCATGTGATCAAGAAAGACAAATTAGAATACTTTCTTGATGGCAAAAGACTAGATGATGTGGAGAAACAAAGGGTGTCCATTTACACAAATCACCAGAAGCTAGTGCACATGCACGAAAAGTAATCAAAAAGGATAATAGAAAGTTGGCCTTTATCTCAAGAGAGTTGGAATATAAAAGTGAGGAATTAATGTTTCAGGTGTACAGAGAATTGATCAGATCCCATGTGCTGCAGCCAGTCTTGGGCTCCAAACCTCAATAAAGATATACTGGCTTTGAAGGAAATACATTACAGATAAATCAGAATACCAGGACTTAAAGGGTTAAATTAGAAGGCTGGGCTGCATAAACTTGGCTTGTATTCCCTTGATCTTATATGGCTGAGGGATTATCTAACCAAGATACCCAAAATGACAGAAGGATTGATAGAGCCAATACAACTATATCCCTTTTTTGGGGGGAGATCCAGAACAAGGAAGCAAGATCTTAAAATCAGAGCGAGGCAATCTGGAAATGAAATTACAAAAAAGGATTGTGGATATTTCTCAAAAGGCTGTGGATGCTTGGTCAACTAAAATTTCCAAGACAGAGATGGATAGATTTTTGTCAGTTAGGGGTATCAGGGAATAAGGAGCAAAGCAAGTGAATGGAGTAAAAGTACAAATCAGCCATGATCCCAATGAATGGCAGAAAAGACAATCAGGGGCTGAATGGTATACTTTTGTTCCTACGCATCTCTCTGGGCAACATTCCCTTCTGATATTTTGCCTTTCATTTTAATAAGTGGTGCACCGATTGTACCTGACTGATGAGTACACCATTTCCAACAATGATTTTTGTATCCATGACTTTATGCACTTTACAATGCAATACAAAAGAATATCTGAGTAGATCACTACCTATTTGCCAGCTTCAGTGGAGGCAATTTTCCAATCAAAAGTTGTTGCTCTTAAATTAGAGGGTGCAAAAATGCCCTAGTATTTCTTTCAGAACTGAAATGCTTCTGCATTGCATGAAATTTAAGCAAAATATTTCATTTGGCAGCTTTTTTTTTTAATAAAAAGAACACACTCCAGTCTCTGCCATTGAGAAGTTCCAGAACAAGACTGTGGCAATTTTAAAACAAATTCCGGTCTCCCATCCCCGACTCATCCTTGACATTCGAACTCCCATCACCATCTCAACTGACATTCAACTTCTCCTTGGTTGGTTATGACTCTTCACTCCCTGCCCGCTGGATGGAGTGCTCCACATTAGCAGACATAGAATGGAATCTAAGGCAGAGACCATTTCTACCTGCGGACACACACCACTAGTTGGCTCTTTGTAGATTTGCATTTAAGACTACAGAAGAAAAAATCTATGATAATTTGAGAAGAAAGTGAAAGAGGGTGTTAAATAAAGTTATTTACTACACATATGCATTTTATTGATAAATAAGTGGAAATAAGTGAAAAGATTAAATACATCTATTTACAGGAAAAGAGACACTAATAACTGCTTAAGAAAATAACAGGATTAGTGATATTTTAACAAGGGTTTGGAAATTTTCCTGTGCAAATGATGTCAGACAAGTCCACAACTTCTAAATGCCAGTGCCACTGCTTTCACTGCAGAAAAAGACTATTGTAGAACAGGCAAAACATAGAAATCCGACTATCAGACAAACCCGCCTCCACTACACTGCATTCCCAAAGGTCCCCTCACACATCATAGTTTAAAAATCTATCATCTGCAATGCTGCAGCAGAGTAAAGAGCAAACAAAGAGAAGAACTGTTTCCAGGAAAAATCTTTCAACTATTACAGAACTTTCAAGGCAATCCTCACAATCTGTTAAATTCTTTTTCCCTATGCCCTTCCATTTTAATTTTGCAACTGAGCTGACTACAGTGCACAGTAGCAAGGAACTTCAAATATTTAGAACACACTTTACAAAATAAATTTGAGTTAAATACTGACCCCATTTTGTGATTTATGACATCCTGATTAAACTGCAAGCTTTCAACTTTATCCCATCAGTATTTAGGGGGCATTCTCCACAAATGAAATTAATGCGGAGGCAAAACTTGTAAACTCCATAAATATACTGCAATTCTTATCTAATAACTGCACATAGACTAAATTTCCAGACAAGTCAACTTTTGAGAAATGGCATTGATAAAATCTCAAATTTATTTAATATATTAATTTGCGAGCAAATTCCTACTCTACCCATAAATGTTTGATAGTTTGACATACCACAAAAATATTTGTATTCTGCACTGAATATATGGCGTCGAGTTTTTCTTCTATTTGACAAATTTTACTTTGTTCATTTCCAAGTAATTTTTTTTAAAAACAGATATCTTTTGTCCTATAATAGGAACCTACCGAGAGACAGAATGTGTAATTCTATAATTGAAATTTACAAAATACAAATAAACTGGATCACAAATACACACCTCCTAACTCAAATGGCATGCATTTAGGTTGAATTGAAAACTTCTGAGCTAAACTCGGACCCGAAACAACTGTGGTAAATTAAACTCATCCAACTACAGTTTAGTGCAAAACGAATAGTATCCAAAAATAAATGAACACTCAGTTTACATACCTCCTTAACCAACATCAGCCTATTCGTATGAATTGTGGATCAGTGTTCGCAAAACTCAGCGCTTCGTCAACAGAGTGCTAAAGCTGGGAATTTGGTGCAAAGGGGGAATGACTTGCTGCTTTTTATTCTTTTTCTTTTACCTTCAGTAGCTGGTGAGTGTTTTTCTTTTGCCTCTAAGCTAGGAAACTGCAACTTTCTATTACTTTACTAAATCAGTAACAAATAAACTAATCAAATAAATAGTTACAAAAACAAGAAATGCTGGAATCACTCAGCAGGTCTGGCAGCATCTGTGGAAAGAGAAGCAGAGTTAACGTTTCGGGTCAGTGACCCTTCTTCGGAACTGGCAAATATTAGAAAAGTCACAGATTATAAGCAAGTGAGGTGGGGGTTGGGCAAGAGATAACAAAGGAGAAGGTGCAGATTGGACCAGGCCACATAGCTGACCAAAAGGTCACGCAGCAAAGGCAAACAATATGTTAATGGTGTGTTGAAAGACAAAGCATTATTACAGATTAGGTGCATTCACTTTTCTAATATTTGTCAGTTCCGAAGAAGGGTCACTGACCCGAAACGTTAACTCTGCTTCTCTTTCCACAGATGCTGCCAGACCTGCTGAGTGATTCCAGCATTTCTTGTTTTTGTTTCAGATTTCCAGCATCCGCAGTATTTTGCAAATAAATAGTTAGACTGACATGGCTAGACAGGTGGTGTGTCATAATTGCAGTACGTGAGAAATTCTGGAGAGCATAGTGATCTCAGGCAAACCTAACCGGCTCAACATGTCTGCAGCTTGAGGAATTTTAGCATAGACATGTTGAGCTGCAGACACTGGGGGCATCAGGGAGAGGGAAGAGTTGCCTGGACACTTTACGGTCACAGACACGAGGTTATTACGAATCAGGCATGTATGGGGATCCAGGATGTAGCGATAGAGTAGACTCACGCCTTGACTTTGACCAACAGGTACAAAATACTTGTGATATGCATGGATGAGAACAAAGACTGGAGGATGGATGGGCAAACCGACCATAGCACCAAGGTGCAGGAAACCATTCAAATGGGAAAAGTGAAAAGGTTGTGATAGTGTTGAGGGACAGTTCAGTCAGGGAAATAAATACTTCTCGCTGCAGCCGCGACCAGGAATTCCAAAGGCTGTGTTGTCTCCTCACAGCTGGAGACAAACTTAGTAGGAGGAAGAGGATCCAGTGTCGTGGTCCACCTAAGAACCAATGACGTAGGGAGAATTAGGGATGAGGTTCTGCTGAGTGTGTTTGAGGAGCTACGGTCCAAATTAAAACATAGAACCTCAAAAGGTAATATCAGCATTGTTAGTTGAGCCATGCGCAATTTGACGCAGGATGAAGCAAACAAGTAAATTAAATGTGTGGCTCAGGGTGGTGTGGGAAGGGTCTTGATTCATTGGGCACTGTACCAGTACTGGGGACAGAGGGAGCTGTTCTGTTGGGAACAGAACAACGAACAGAATCAATATCCTGACCAATCAGATAACTAGGGTAGCACAAAAGACTTGAAACAAAATTGGCGGGTGGGGGTGGGGGGGGCGGGGGAAGTAGTTCAGGTGAAGGGAAATTTAAAAATCCTAAGAGAAAGGTCTAGGCAATAGAGCAGTGTAGTGATTTGGGTAAAGACAAGCAAAGTGGGAGAGGAAGGGACAGAGAGTTTAACCGTTATTGTGCATCTGCGAATAAGGTCAATGTAAAGAATAGTGGTTAAAAAAAATTAAAGTCTCTTTATACAAATGCTTGAAGCATCCGTAACAATATAGACAAACTAGTGGCACAAATAGAGATAAGTGGGTTTGATATACTTGCCATTACACAGGCATGGTTACAAAGTGAAATAAATAAAAGCCGAAAACGCTGGAAGTCAAGAAACAAAAGATATGTCGAGGGGAGGTGTGAATGGCAGAATGACAACTGCTGGCCGAAAGCAAAAAGGGAGAGAAAAACAAGAGCAAAACCAAAACCTACAATGAAAAAGGAAACAGAATTGGGGCGAGGACTGAAACTGTTGAACTCAAAGTTGAGTCTGGAAGGCTATAAAGTGCCTAATTGAAAGATGAGGCACTGTTCCTCGAGCTTATGTTGAGCTTCACTGGATGACAAAAGACCAGAAGCAACGCAGTCACCCATCCTGCAATTAGTCTTCCCAGTGTACAGCAGACCATATTGTGTGCAACGAATACAGTATGCGAAATTGAAAGTACACGTAAATTGCTGTTTGATCTAAAAGTAGCGGTGGTGCCTTTCATGGTATGGGCAGAGGTAAAAAGGGCAGGTGTTGCAACTCCTGCACTTGCATGGAAAGGTGTCATGAGAAGGGGGCGTTGGTTTTGGGAGTGATTGAAGATTGGACCAGGGTGTCATAGAAGGGACAGTCCCTTCAGAATACTGAAAGGGGAGGGGAAGGGAAGATGCATGTGGAGGTGCCATCGTGCTGGAGGTGATGCTAATGGCGGAGGATGATCCGTTGAATATGGTGGCTGGTGGGGCACAACATGAGGACAAAGTGGACCCTATCATGGCTCTGGAAGAAAGGGAAAGGTGTGACAGAAGTGCAAGAAAAGGGATGGAAGCGGTCAGGGGAGGGTGGGGGGGGGGGGGGGGGGGTGGAGAACCAAATTCGGTGGAGGAAAAAAGGAAAACATGGCAGAAGCGCTGGTATGGAAGACTGCATCAGAACTGATGCGACAGGGGCAAGAGAGGGGCAGAGGGAGGGGCAGGGATTATGATCATGCCTGACAGACATCCATCCAGAATTCTCCTCATTGCTGCAAGTGCGTGGCAAACATGGACTACTTGTCCAACACAGTGATGAGAAACCAAGTCAAAAAATTAATCTCTTCATTTAAAGCTACGTAACAAAAATGCACATTTTTTGTTGCTACAACAGTAAGATAAATTTTTAATGCCTTTATCTTTCTGAAATTGTCTCACTGACCCCCTATGTCAGAAAAAAATTGTAATGTGCTTCTCCAAGCGATAATGTTGGACAACCCTGATCTAATCTCTCTCCCTCTGAACTTGGTGACTTCGTTGTCTCAGGTCCAACCTTAACACTATCAAACCTGCTCACAAAGGTGGTGGTGCCATCGTCTGGTGAACCAACCTCTACCTTGCAGAGGTCGATCGGCAACTCTCAAACACTTCCTCCTACCTCCCCCGGACCATGACGCCACCACCGAACATCAAACCATCATCTCCAGGTGTGTCACTGAACTCTGAAATCATTTCCTCTGGAGATTTTCCCTCCACGGCCTACAATTTCATAGTCCCACAACCCTGATCATCATCTACTACCTTCCCAAGATCCACAAAAAGGCCTGCCTGGGCAGACCTATCGTTTCAGTCTGTTCCTGCTCCGCTGAACTGGTTTCTTCCTATCTCGACTCTTCTTTCTCCCCTTGTCCTAGTTCCTCTTACCTTCTTCTAGTCCCTTTCCATCTTCCGATGCCCTCCCTCACTTTGAGAGTTTCCAATCTCCTGACCCTAATCATCTCCTCTTCCCCATGGATGTTCAATCTCTCTACACCTCCATCCCCCAGCAGCGTTTCAGGAGATGAGCTGAGGCTGGAACAGACTTGGGCGATGCTAGAGAGGTCTAAGTGATGGCGTGGTCAGAAGCTCATCGTGGAGTCAATTATAACACCAAGATTGCCAACAGTCCAGTTAAGCGTCAGGTAGTCACCACAGACAGGGCTGGAAGTCAGTGGCGGGGACCAAAGACAATCACTTCAGCATTCTCAATATTTAGCTGCAGAAAATTTCTGCTCATCCAGTACTGGATGTCCGTCAAGCAGTCTCACAATGTAAGAGTCAGTGGAGGGGTCAGAAGAGGTGGTGGTGAGGTAGAGTTGGATAGAGTCTGTGTACATGCGGAATCTGTGTTTTTGGGTGATGTTACTGAGGGGCCACATGTAGGTTAGAAATAGGAGGCCAAGGATAGATCCTTAGGGGACACCACAGGTAACACTAAAGAAGTGGGAAGAGAAACCACTGCAGATTACTCTGGCTATGATTGGATGGATAAGAATGGAGCCAGGCAATTGCATCCATCCAGCTCAAGAACAGTGGTGAGGTATTAGACGTGGATGGTGCAGTCAACTGCGTCAAAGGCTGCAGACAAGTCGAAAAGGACAAGGAGAGATAGTCTGCCTCTGTCACATTCACATAGTGTGTCTTTTATGACAAATTTGATGCAAGGGCTGTAGACTATTCAGCATCCCTAACTTGTCACAGGCTTGTATCTTTTTTCTCCTCGGATTAAAACAGCGTGTGCCTTTAAGACTGTGTTAAAAACAGTGCACCTTTAAAGGAGAGAAAGTTCTGAAATTTCTAAGGCAAAGTGTGCCAGCATCTGCACTTGTTACCCTTGGAGACAGCAGGGGAGAGAGAGGTCACATGGTTCAAAGTTTTGATTTGACTGTGTAAAACTGGCAAAAAACAGTATGAATGAGTTAGTTTTTGAGACACTCTCCAATGAGGTGTGCTACTGAAAAGAAAGCTGTCTACTTTCTCTCAGCAAAAATTCTACAGGGAGCTACAGGCGGAGTTAATAGCCTAAAAAAAGGCTTTAAGAAAGCATTTGGATTGCTGAAGGAACTGCTGATGCCTACTGCAGCTGAAGAGTTGAATGCCTATTAAGACTACTGCATCAAAATCCACATGAAAACTTCAAGTGGCCTTAAGACTATTTCCAGATTAGAATACCCCATCCATCAGGAACGTAACACACAAAGACTTACTTGTTCATTTATTCTTAAGAGACATCTAATTTCTGAAAACATCACTCTTAAAACCAGTTAACTACTGTTATTTTTCAGTGCGTGAGAATGGGGGAGTTAGATTAAAATAAGTTAGGTGGTCTTTAGACGTGGGTTTATTTAAGGTCTTAAGACATAGGTTTCTTAATAGTGTTTAAGATTTAGTTTTTTTAATAGTTAGTTTGGTCTTGTCTAAAGATACCTGGTTTGATCGGTTTTATTCCGGGGGTTACTCGAGTGTTTAATTTGGCTGCTTTCCAGTTGGGTGAAAAACTTTAAATAATATGCTGCAACCTGTGGAGTGATGGGACTGAATTGACAGTGCGTTGCTCCCACCATAGGCCTTCATAAGCAGGATACCTCAAGGGTAATAAATATATTCACTTCAGATGCATTTAATACAATTATGCACTTTAGATGAATTAAGTTCTCATAGATATTGCATTTACCTGCACCAAGAATTTAAGGGTATACACAAACTGATGAAGCTTCCCCAGCTGATAATCCCATGTTAAAAAATGTCAATGAAACTAAAATGTTAACCTTATATTTAGCATAAAGTGAAAGGATACACTGCACTGGGCAGTTTGGTTTATGCTACACAGACTGGAAACAATACTGGAAATCTGAAAATACTGATTGCTTGACGAGAAAACAATCTGAAGGTTATGCTCAACATATTATCTGGTAAACATGGTAATAGGGTGTCATAACCTCTGCAATTCGAGTGAAGTTGCTGGTACCAAAAGGTGAAATTGAGTACAAGAAAGAATAAGGGGTAGGGGGCAGAGAAGGGAAGCATGTAAAGGAAGTAGATAAGAACTCTGATGTTTGAAGCAGTTTTCTGAACTCTACTGGCATCATTTAACTTTAGGACACCACAAGTGGAACTATTTCCTTGATTCTGACACCAGTAATCAACCCACTGCTACATTCAAATATAAATCATCAGGTACATAAATGGTTTCAACAAGTTGCTTTGCAAGGGTTTAACTTTATTTAACTGCACCCAAGTTGTGCTAGAAAAGTTCATTAGAAAGAAAATCAATATAAATAGATCAAGTCAGAGCTAAGTTACATAGAAATTGAAATGAATAATTGAATAAAATTGTATATTGGAAGGTTCTATATAATTGTGAAGGTTTTCAATAAAGGAACAGCAGCTATAATAAATTTTTTAAAATATGAAATGGCATATTAAAATGCATTGGCGTAATGTGTATATAATGTGTTAAAAAATGTAGCTAAAATATTCTTTATGTATGCAGTGTCCTAATTTAGTTATACTTTGCATGCAAGTAGATACATATATAATAACAATTATAGAAGTGACAGTGTCAATTTTTACGTTGGGTATAAAAGTGGTGTTTATTTTGGCCAGTGGGCATCCCTTGGCAAGAAAAACAAGCAACATAAGAGTCACCCACATTAACAACAATGCACAGCTTTGGTGTCATAGCAATAACAGCCATGGCTAAGGTTTGCTTAGGATAAGCAGCTTCTGGTTAGAACATTTTCAGAAGAGACAGGGAGGGGGAAAAAAATGGATTTTAAAAAAAAAGGTGGTTTTACAGCATTAGTAACCAATTTTATCACAGTGCTAGAGAATGCAAGGCTCTTGAATCCATATCAATACAGTTGAGAATTCGAAAATGGTACAATTTTTGGTTTATACTACCAGGCACCAAACAGAAGAGTTGAGATAGAGATCCTCACCATGTTTGAGAGATATTAACCTGTTCTGACAGATTAGTACAACATTATTTCACAATTCCTTTATGTGACTTTAGCTATTCCAGCATGCCAAACGGTTCTTACGATCCGAAGAGTTACCAAAGATAGACAAACGCACTTTTTTAAATATCAACAGGAGTGGAAATGAATACATTCTAGGCTGAAATCAAAGTTTGCTACTTCCAACACTCTTCTCCCACATTTGCACCATAGAACCTAATGTAGTTAATATGCAGTGCTGCATATAAAATCTATTGTTATAAAATTGAAACATGCTTGATTTTGTACATTGCTTAAATTGGTACAAAAGCCTATTTAGACACAAACCTGAAGTTTACCTGAGCAAGACCAAATAGGAGCACCAGCAAAACTGGGGGGTGGGCTTAATCTAAAAGGGCACCCAAAAATCTTCTGCTGGCATGTAAATAGTGAGCGAGTAGTAAGAGGTGGGGTGGGGCCTATTGGGAACAAAGAAGGCGATATATGCTTAGAGATGCAGAGCAAGGTTAGAATATTGAGTCCTTGGTATCGATGTTTACGAATGAAGAGGATGCTGACAAAAAAGAAGTGGGGATGGTAGAGGTAATGGATGAGGTGAAAATTAATAAGCAGGATGTACTGGAAAGACTGGCTATGCTTAGAGCGGATAAGTCACCTGGCCCAGATAACTTGCATTGTAATAAAAGCAAAATACTGCGGATGCTGGAAATCTGAAATAAAAACAAGAAATGCTGGAAATACTCAGCAGGTCTGGCAGCATCTGTGGAAAGAGAAGCAGAGTTAACGTTTCGGGTCAGTGACCCTTCTTCGGAACTGACAAACATTAAAAATGTCACAGGTTATAAGCAAGTGAGGTGGGGGTGGGGCAAGAGATAACAAAGGAGAAGGTGTAGATTGGACAAGGCCGCATAGCTGACCAAAAGGTCATGGAGCAAAGGCAAACAATATGTTAATGGTGTGTTGAAAGACAAAGTATTAGTACAGAAAAGGTGTTAACGGACTGAATATTGAACAGCAGCAAGTGCACACATGAAATAAAACAGTGGGTAAGCAAACTGAACAAACTAAGATGAAATGAAATAAATGCAAAAAAAAGGTTGTAAAAAACGTAAAAAATGAATGTTAAAAAAAAGAAAAAACAAGTAAAAATGGAAGTAAAATGGGGGGCTGACATGCTCTGAAATTATTGAACTCAATGTTCAGTCCGGCAGGCTGTAGTGTGACTAATCGGTAGATGAGAGGATGTTCCTCGAGCTTGCGTTGATGTTCACTGGAACACTGCAGCAATCCCAGGACAGAGATGTGAGCAGGGGGGAGTGTTGAAATGGTAAGCAAGCGCAAGCTCAGGGTCCTGCTTGCGGACTGAGCGGAGATGTTCCGCAAAAGGGTCACCCAGTCTGCGCTTGGTCTCCCCAATGTAGAGGAGACCACATTGTGAGCAGCGAATACAGTATACTACATTGAAATAAGTACAAGTAAATCGCTGCTTCACCTGAAAGGAGTGTTTCGGGCCTGGGATAGTGAGGAGAGAGGAGGTAAATGGGCAGGTATTACACCTCCTACAATTGCAGGGGAAGGTGCCATGGGACGGGGACGAGGTGGTGGGGGTAATGCAGGAGTGGACCAGGGTGTTGCGGAGGGAACGATCCCTTCGGAATGCTGACAGGGGAAGGGAGGGGAAGATGTGTTTGGTAGTGGCATCACGCTGGAGGTGGCGAAAATGGCGGAGGATGATCCTTTGGATATGGAGGCTGATGGGGTGGAAAGTGAGGACAAGGGAAACCCTGTCACGGTTCTGGGAGGGAAGGGAAGGGGTGAGGGTAGAGATGCGGGAAATAGGCTGGACACGGTTGAGGGCCCTGTCAACCACAGTGGGGGGAAATCCTCGGTTGAGGAAAAAGGAGGTCATACCAGAAGCACCGTCATGGAAGGTAGCATCATCAGAGCAGATGCGCCGAAGACGGAGACACTGGGAGAATGGAATGGAGTCCTTACAGGAGGTGGGGTGTGAAGAAATGTAGTTGAGGTAGCTGTGGGAGTCAGTGGGCTTATAATGGATATTAGTAGACAACCTATCCCCAGAGATGGAGACAGAGAAGTCGACAAAGGGAAGGAAAGTGTCAGAGATGGACCATGTAAAGGTGAGAGAAGGGTGGAAATTGGAAGCAAATTTGATAAAGTTTTCCAGTTTGGGGCGGGAGCAGGAAACGGCAACGATACAGTCATCAATGTACCGGAAAAAGAGTTGGGGGAGGGGGCCTGAGTAGGACTGGAACAAAGAATGCTCGACATTACCCACAAAAAGACAGCCATAACTAGGACCCATGCGGGTACCTTGCATTGAATATTGCTAAGGAAGTGGGGGTAGAGATAGTGGAAGGGCTTGCCATAATATTCCAATTTTCCCTAGATACGGGGAGGTGCCAGGGGATTGCAAAGTACAAATGTGACATCCATGTTCAAGAAAGGGTATAAGGACATTCCTAGTAACTACAGGTGAGTCAGTTTAACATCAGTGATCGGTAAGGTTTTAGAAACCGGAAGCAAGAAAAAAATTTGGAGTTAATGAGAGCCAGCACGGATTTGTAAAAGGCAGATCTTGCTTGACTAATCAAATTGAATTTTTTGATGAAGTAACAGAGAAGGTTGATAAAGGGAATGCAGTGGATATTGTCTACATTGACTTAAAGTGCTGAACGAAGTACCACATAAAAGGCTCGTTATCAAAAGTCAAAAAGGAGTCAGTGTCAGCTTGGATTTTTAAAAAATTGACTTAAAGACAGAAAACAGCGAATCATGGTAAATGATTGTTTTTCAGATTGGAGGATGGCGGAATAGAGCAATATTTTAAAAACTACCAATGATACCAAACTTGGGGATATGGCTGACAGTGAGGATAATACCAATCGACTACAACAGAACATAGGTAGCAGAGTGGGATAGAACTTAACACAGAAAAGTGAGAGGTGATGCATTTGGCAGAAGGGAGAGGAACAGGCAATATATACTTAATGGCACAGTTCGAAAGAGTGTGCAGGGACAGAGACCTGATGGTTCACGTGCATAGATCTTTGAAGATGGCAGCTCGAGCAGTTAGTAAAGCATAAGGGATCTCGGGCTTCAGAGAGGTATTGAGTACAAAAGGAAGTATGCTGAACCTTTATAAAGCTTTGGTTAGGCCACAACTAGAGTATTATATGCAGTTCTGGCCACCACACTTCAGGAAGGATGTGAGGGTCCTTGAGAGGATGCAGAGGGGATTTACCAGAATGGTTCCAGGTATGAGGGAATTTAACTGCAAAGTTAAGTCGGAGAAGCCAGCATTGTTCTCCTTAGAACATAAAAGAGATTGAAGGGAGAGTTGATAGAGGCGCATAAGAATGACAGGTTTAGATAGGGTAGACAAAGAAAAGCTGTTCCCATTAACTGATGGTACAGGGACGAAGTGACACAGATCTAAGTTTATAGGCAAGAGAGGGATGAGGGGAAGAACTTACTAATGCAGCAAGTGGTAATGTCCTGGAGCTGGTTTCCTATGAGGGTGGTGGAAGCAGAGACAATCAAGGATTTCAAAAGGAAATTTGCTAGGTACTTGAGTGAAATAAACTTGCAGGGTTATGGGTATCAAGTGGGGGAAGGTTACTGACTAAATTGTTGCACAAAGTGCCGGCTACCACGGACACGATGGGCCGAATGGCCTCCTCCTTTGCTGAAATGACTGATTGCACGACTATTGCAAACTGTTTTACATTAAAACTCGTCCAGTGTAACTGATGGCCAGAATGTTACGCCACCAACACCACTCCCCCACCTCCATAGGAGGCAGCCGGGGGTAAAATGGAGTGCGAGACAGGGGGTGCTGTTCCTGTTGCAATTTTATGAGGGTCTGCCCCCCCCCACCCCTGGCCAATTAAGGTCCTTAAGTGGCCAGTTAATTGCCATTTAAGGGCCTCCTCCCACCACCGTTGGTATATTACCAGCAGCGGGTGGGACTCAGGACCCCAGGAGACTGCCCAGTAAAACCTGGAAGCCTCAATGTCAGCTGGAGGGGGACTTCCTGATCGGGCACCCTGTGCCCCACGGAGAGCCCCCCCACTTTGCCTTGCCGGGTCCCAGTTGATTGCCCCCAGCAAGGCCACACTTACCGTGATTCCTGGGCCTCCTCCAGCTGCTCCTCTCCCTGGGGGGAGGTGGGGGGGGGGGGGGGGGAATTGGTCTGGGTGGTGCATTGGGGGGGAGAAATAATCTCCTCTACCACAGCCCTGTATTTCAGTGGGATAGACCTACTTCCCAACACCAGCATTAATTAAACTGGCCTGTTTACAAACCAATTCAAAGCCACCTTTTTTCTTTCAACTGTTGTCAAACTTGTTTGGGTTAGCAAAGCAATATAGGCCAATCCCAATAAGGCCTTTAATCTAAGCCTCAAGTCCTAGCATTTCCTAAAAAAAGATAGTTTTTATAAATAGTGGAAAAAACATCTGGCACACACATCTTCCTAAAATCATTTAAGAGGCTACAGGAAGGTTCCCTTGGTTACATTAATTCCACTGGAGCAGAGACATTTTACACAAGTGGTACATTATTCTCCAGTCACTATTAAGAGGAAGCTCCTGTGCGAACAAACGAATGCAATCTACAGGTGTGAAGGGATTTCATAATGAACACACAAGTGGGACTAAGAGTTATTATAACCCCTAGTGCTGATTTAATTACCATGCACAAGTTGCCCTGCAGGATTTATATTATGCATCTCTAATTGAAACTCAAATGAGATCCATACCTGCTGCACTTCTGTTCAGGTACACATTCCAAATCTAAGCTGGCCAATGAATCTGTGAACACACCCTTGTGGTCCAGAGCGATAATCATTATGAAACCATCCACATGGGAACCAGACAGCAGGACCTAAATGAACCAGCTAAGTTGCATAAAGTAGGCGTGGACGACTTCACCAAGTAAGGGGGGGGGGGGGTTACTCAAGTCCTGCACCACAATTTGGATATACAATGCAGATTGACACTTTGATGCAAATGAAAGGAGTGCTGCATTGTCTATGGTGTCCTTTTTTGGATGACACATTAAACTAAGGCCCTGTTTGCCTGTTCAGGTAGGTCCCAATGCTCTATTCAAAGAGAAGCTGCAAGTTCTCCCGCTGTACGGGCCAACATTTCTGCTCAACAGTCAATTGGGAAGAGTTCCTAATACCTGCTGTATCAGATGCATGTTTCTTTTTCCTAACTAGTTGTAGAAATATTTGCAGTTCATAAGACGTACTTTCCTTCAGTGAAGTGACTATATTGGAGTGGCGTTGGGCAAGGATTAGCCTGTGTTGTTCTGAGAAACCCTTCACCTTATTCAATAATCAATTAAAAAATGCAGGGTTAAATTTGTCAGCTGCCTGATGACTCGCCTCATGGGTGAGGGTGAGTGAGCAAAGATGAATATGCAAGGCAAATAGGCCTCTTTGAAGTCATATTAACTCAAAAATGGCATACATGTTGGGCAATTACAATAAATTTGATCCTTTGCGGCAGTCTTAGTAATCAGACAATCAATCAACTATGTTGCCCTTCAGTACTCCCAGGCGTTGTTAATAATGGACTAGCTAGACTGGCTCACTGATTTCATCTGGAGGGACAGATCTGTTACTTGGGGCTGGGATTCTTGTGTTTCAGCCCTAAACAACCTTCCACAAAGTGTCCCGATGGATTGGATGATCTTAGCTGGTCAAGCAATGGGAATTTTCTTGATGCTCTGTGCTCAAAGTACAAGATTTAGCCTGTAGTACCACTATGCACATTTGGGGTACTTAAACCCATATCCAAGTATGTGAATAGATCTGTGTTTAAGCCACACCTTCAGCAACACTACATCTTTGCTTCGCAATGATGTTCATGTTCTTCAAATCCAGTGTCAAGGCACCAATTTTCACAAAGCTTGGACTACAAAGAATTGTGTCAAACAGGGTTCAAAAATTGCTCAGGGTACCCTCAGACGTTCAGGATTCATTTTAATTTTAAACTGTTTCGAGTCAAACTCTGAACAAGTGGCTACACACATGCAGGAAGCGCTCTCCTGCGTAGGAGGAGAACTGCAGTTCTAGTCAGTCTTGATAATTGGAATTCCAGCCAGGCAGCATACGTGGCACAGCTCCTGGCATTAATCTATGCTGCAGCACAGGTTCTCTGGGTTCAGCGAAGGAATGTGTCACTATGGAGAGATCATTTGGCTCATCAAGCTCTACTTGTGTAGATCAGAGGTCATATGTATAAGCTCCATAAGGGTAGGGCTAAGTTAGATGTTAACAGTTCTTTTCCGGAGGATAGTAAGCCTATGGAATACTTAGCAAGATGGAAAAATTAGACATGAAACAATACTTTGCGATGCCAAGATAGCAGGACAAAGATATCCAGGTTTAGGCATCTCCTGAGATTCACCACTATCAGCACTTAATGCACAATTAGTGAGCTTAGCAACAAAGAAGTTTTATTGAACAAAAACCTTATAAAAGGCTTAAAAGTCCATTGTCTATGCAGTCACCAATGTTTTGTATAAAAATATTAAGCCCCAAAGAAGCACAAAACTTTATGAACTCCAACAAAATGAGGGAGTGGCTTTCCATAATTGATAACCAGAAGGAAACCGGCAATGCTCATCCTCTAGCTGGATTTAACTTATTTGGAAAAATAAACTCCAGTTTGCTTCAAAGTACTTTAGACAAAGCAACGAAACTTACAAAGCTAGGTGGTAAAGTAAGCAACGTGGCTGCAAAGGGATATAGCCCGGTTAAGATATTGGCCAAATAGGTGGCAGATGGGGTATGATGTGGGAAGATGTGGAATTATCCACTTTGGTGGGAAGCAGCTGGGAGACAAGTAAGGCTTGGCATCTGGAGGGGTTTGATCATCCTTGTGTACAAATCACAGAAAGTTCATATTCAGGTACAGCAAGCAATTAGGAAGGGAAATGGTATGTTAGCCTTTATTAGAAAGGAGTACTAGATTAAAGGAAGTCTTCCTGCAATTATGTAGGACTTCGGTTGGACTGCACCTGGAATACTGCGTACAGTTCTGGTCTCCTTACGTAAAGAGGATACAGTGCCTTACAGGGGGTTCAACAAAGGTTCACTAGATTGACTCCTAGGATGAAGGGGTTGTCCTATGAGAAGTTGAGTATATGGTCCTACATTCTCAGAGTTTGGAAGAATGAAAGGTGACATCATTGCAACAAAATTCTAAGAGGCTGTTTCTCCTGACTGGAGTGCCAAGAACGAGGGGTCATAATCTCAGGACAAAGGATCAGCCATTTAGATCTGAGATAAGAAATTTCTTCTGAGGGTTGTGAACCTTTGGAACTCTCTGCCCCTGGGGGCTGCGATGCTCAAGACAGACTGATAGATTTTTAGGCAATAAGGGAATTGGGCAGGAAAATGGAGTGATATTGAAGTTCAGCCATGATCTTATTGATGGGCACAGCAGGCTCGAGGAGCCATATGGCCTATTGCCGCTCATATTTCTTATAATCTTATGTTCTCAAGTCCTCACAGACCTTCTACATCAAACAGGAAATGATACTGGTGCATAAAGGGTCATTCTGCATGAAAGGCAAACACACAGAGAAAAATGTGGCATAAGACTAAGAACTTGTGGTATTGCTACATTTGTACGTCTGTTATGCAATCAGTACTAGACCCTTCATTTTGATAAACTATTGCTTCTACCAATGCTCCCACCAAGCTGCACACATGTCCGGCCATGCAGCAGCCTGGAAGGTACAGCGCAGGCCTTGTCCTGTGAGAAATACCACATACACAGCCAAGCTTTAAGGGGGCCACACACTGAAAAATACTGGCGACACACAACAAAACTTTAAAAAGGAACATAGCATTTGCAAGTTTTACATGGAAGCAATGTACTGTATTAAAAAATAAACAATGTGAACATTCAGCATGTTCTTTGTGAAGTGGAGGTAAGCAGTGTTGGTTAACAAGCTTGAATCATATTTCTGTTCCCTTTACTTTTGTGTTGTTATGCCAGTAAAAAGTAATGCAGCAACATACAAGGTCACTTGTATGTAACTGAGAACAGCACCAACACAACATGTGAATCACTGGTTGAAAAAAAAATCATGTTAAAACTATGTAGAACAATATGGCACAGCCAGACAAGCTAATAAAAATAGATGTCTCATTGCTATCAATAGGTAGTCACAGATTTCCGATTTTCAGTTTCAAAATTTGCAAAACTTGGGAGGTATTGTGAATTATGAGGAGGATAGTGATAGACTCCAACTGAGCACACTGACAGGCTGGTGGAACAGTCAGACATGCAGCAAACAAAATTTAATTCAGAGAACTGTAATTGAGACATGTTGGTCAGAAAGAATGAAGAGACAGAACAGAAAATAAAGGGTACAATTCTAAAGGAGGTGCCAAAGAGAGACCTTGGGATATAGGTGCGCAAATCGTTGAAGGTGGTAGGATAGGTTGACAAACTGGTTAAAAAGGCATATGGGTCCCTGGGCTTCAAAACTCTCATATTCCATCGAGAAAGACTCCAAGAAGGATGCACCATCCATGGCTAACTCATGTAAGGACGGTATCAAATTGAAGACAAGGCGTACAATGCTGCGAAGACTAGTAGTAGGCCAGACAATTGGGAAAATTTTAGAAATCAACAAAAGATGACTAAAGAAGAGGGAGAAGTTAGAATAAGAGATTAAACTAACAAGAAATATAAAAACTTCTACAAGTATAGAAAAAGGAAAAGAGTAGCTAGTAAGCTTGGTCCCTTACAGGATGAGACTGGAGAATTAGTAATGGGAAACAAGGAAATGGCAGAGACTTTCAACAAGTATTTTGCATCTGTTTTCACAGTAGAAGACACAAAAATCATCCCAAGAATAGTAGATAAAAGGGAGGGAGAAACTTAAAGCAATCATGATCACTAGAGAAAAGGTACTAGGAAAACTAATGGGACTAAAGGCTGTTAAGTCCCCTGGACCTGATGACCTGCATCTTTGGGTCTTAAAAGAAGTGGTGCAGAGACAGTATATGCATTGGTTGTAATCTCTCCAAGTTTGAGAGATTCTGGAAAGGCCCCAACAGATTGGACAACTGCAAACGTACACCTGTATTCAAGAAGCTGGGCAGGGGGTGGGGGCTGAAATGACAGAGAGCAGGAAACTATAAGCCAGCTAGCCGAACATCTGTCATTGGGAAAATGCTAGATTCCATTATGAAGGAAGTCGTAACAGGACATTTAGAAAATCATAACACAAAATACAATCAGGAACGGTCAGCATGGTTTTATGAAAGGGAAGTTATGTTTGGGGGGGGTGGAAGCGAAACGGGGAGTGAGTGCCTGGAGGTTGGTTGGGGGGGGGGGGGGGGGGGAAAAGAGAAGCAGAGGGGGAGAAGGGAGAGAAGCAGGGAGGTGGGGGAAATAAGCGGGGAGGTGGGGAAGAGAAGCGGGGACAGGGGAAGTGAGGAGAGAGCAGCCAAAGACCTTGGTTGCAGAAGATGCGCTCTCCTCCTCCTCCCCCCAACTCTCTCCTCCACCACCCCCCCCCACCCCTCCCCTCCAACCAACCTCCAGGCACTCACTCCCCGCTTCCCCACCCGTGCTCTCCAGCCAGTGTGTGCAGCCATGGGTTTACGTTGCCTCAGTGAGATTATTTGAGCAGTGCCATCTTTACTCCTGGCAGCTACCTGAACATCGCAGACCGTGGTATTTTAGTGGAACAGGCTGCATATGCGCATGTGCCACTGCAGCACCACTTAGTGATTGTGTTGTCAGCAAACGCAGCCTTTCTAAAAGGCATCAGATAAGAGTTCATGGTAATGGGGTAATATATTAGCATGGATAGAGGACTGTCTAACTAATAGAAAACAGCAAGTCAGGATAAATGGGACATTGTCAGGTTGGCAAACTGTAACTAGTGAGGTGCCAAATGAATCAGTGCTGGGCCCTCAATTCTTTACGAACTATATTAAAGATTTGGACAGAGTGTACTGTAGCAAAATTTGCTGATGATACAAAGTTAGTTGGAAAGCAAGTTGTGAGGACTCAAATAGTCTGCAAAGGGATATAGATAGGTTAAGCGAGTGGGCAAAAATTTGGCAAATGAAGTATAATGTGGGAAAATGTGAGGTTGTTCAGTTTGGCAGGAAGAATAGAAAAGCAAAATTTTATTTAAATGGAGAGACTAGAATGCTGCGTACAGAGGGATCAGGGTGGCCTCGTACATGAAACAAAAAAAAAAGTCAGTCTGCAGGAACAGGGAGTAATTAGGAAGGCAATTGGAATGTTGGAATAAAAACGAAATGCTGGAAATACTCAGCAGGTCAGTTAACATATGTGGAGAGAGAAGCAGGAGTTAATGTTTCAGGTCTTTGACTTTTCGGAATGGAATGTTGGCCTTTATTGCAAAGGAGATGGAATATAAAAGGAAGGAAGTCTTGCTATAACTGCACAGGGCATTGGTGAGACCACACCTAAAGTACTGCGTACAGTTTTGGTCACCTTATTTAAGGAGGGATATAAGACACTGCATGACCTGAAAAAGCAAAGACAGCCATGCAAAGGAGGGAAAGATACAGCACAAACAAAGATCGGATCAGCTTATGTCAAGAAATCCAAACTGCATGTGACAAAGGAAACCTATGAGCTATGTAAGAAGGGATCAAGAGGGCACTTGGCCCTGCCATCACCAAAATTGCTCCCTCAAGTCGACAGATGAAGAAGTATTCACCGACAGAAGTAAAACAGATGTCCCGATGGACTGATCATTATTGTGAGTTGTACTCCTGTGAGTTGGACATCTCCCAGTCTGCACTCAACTCTCTTTCACAACATTCCGTCATGGATGAACTAGATGAAGAACTCTCATCAATGTAGCTCAAGAAGGCCATAGACTGCCTAGCTAATAGGACGATGCCCAGCAAGGAAGGAATCCCTGACGAGCTGCTCAAGCACGGAAGTCCCATCTATTGCCACACCTTTATGACCACCTTCTTTGCTGGAAAATAGGCTCTGTTCCACAGGAGATGCATGATGCCAAAATCATCACACTATACAAAAACAAAGGCGACAGAAGAGACTTCTTCAACTACAGGGGCATCTCCCTCCTTACTGTCACTGGGAAGACCTTTGCTCGGGTCATACTTACAAGACTCCAATTACTTCCAGGCGAGTATACCCGGAAGCACAGTGCAGTTTCCGTGCCAGCAGATCAACTGCAGATATGATCTTCTCCTTACACCAGCTATAAGAAGCATAAGGAACAGAGTGTACCCCTTTACCTTACTTTCGTAGATCTCAATAAGGCATTCGACACCGTCAGCAGAGCAGGACTCTACAAGATTTTGGGCAAAATTAGCTGTCCACCAAAACCCCTCAGTCTCACCCGCTCTGGAGTGAAATAGGGTTGCGACCTAGCTCCCACTCTGTTTGGCATCATCTTCTCCATGCTCCTGACCTTCGCCTTCCCTGCAGATATGGAAGGAGTCAACTTCCACACTAGGCCAGATGGCAAGCTCTACAATCTAGCAAAGGATAACCAAGAAACTGATCAAAAAGAGAAAAGCGAGACACATAAAGGCAGACTGTAAAAGCTTCTTTAGGTATGTGAAAAGGAAAGGATTAGCAAGGACAAATGTGGGTCCGTTACAGGCAAAGACAGGAGAATCTATAATGGAGAATAGGGAAATGGCAGAGAAACTAAACAAGTACTTCGTGTCTGTCTTCACCGAGGAAGATACAGAAAATCTCCAATACTAGGTAGCCAAGGGACCTTTGAAAATGACGAACTGAAAGAAATTAATAAAGAGATAGTACTCAAAAAATTAACTGGATTAAAGTTTGAAAAATCCCCTGGACCAGATGCGCCACATCCCAGAGCGTTGAAAGAGGTGGCTTTAGAGATAGTGGATGCATTGGTGGTTATCTTTCAAAATTCCATCGATTCTGGAAAGGTTCCTGCAGACTGCAAAGTAGCAAATGTAACCCACTATTTAAGAAAGGAGTGAAGAAAGGAAATGGGGAACCACAGACCTGTTGGTTTAACGTCAGTAGTTGGGAAAATATTAGAATCTATTATAAAGGATGTGGTAACTAGACACTTAGAAAATATGATTGGGCAGTCAACATGGATTTTTGAAAGGGAAATCATGTTTGACAAACCTACAAATCTACAAGATGCACTGCAGCAATGCACCAAGGCTCCTTCGACAGCACCTTCCAAACCTGCGACCTCTACCAACTAGAAGGACAAGGGCAGCAAATACATGGGAACACCACCACCTGCAAGTTCCCCTCCAAGTCACACACCACCCTGACTTGGAACTATATCGCCGTTCCTTCACTGTCGCTGGGTCAAAATCCTGGAACTCCCTTCCTAACAGCACTGTGGGTGTACCTACCCCACATGGACTGCAGCGGTTCAAGAAGGCAGCTCACCTCCAGCTTCTCAAGGGCAATTAGGGATGGGCAATAAATGCTGGCCTGGCCAGCGATGCCCACATCCCGTGAATGAATTAAAAAAAACCTGTTGATGTTTTTTGAGAATGTTACTTGTAGCATAAAGGAGAACCAGTGGATATGGTGCATCTGGATTTTCAGGGCTTTTGACAAGGTCCCACACAGGAGGTTAGTAAACAAAATTAGAGCACATGGGATTGGGGGTAAAAAAAAAAAACTGCAATGGATTGAGAATTGGTTAACAGACAGAAAACAGAGTAGGAATAAATGGGTCGTTCTCAGAATGGCAGACTGTTACTAGTGGGCTACCCGCAAGGATCAGTGATGGGGGCCACAGCTGTTCATTCTATATAAATGATTTGGACATGGGGTCCAACTGTAATATTTCCAAATCTGGTGACATAAAATTAGGTGGGAATCTAAGTTGTGAGAATGCAAGGAGGTTCAAGGGAACTTGGTCAGGCTAAGCAAATGGGCAAGAACATGACAGATAGAATATAATGTGAATGTGTGAAGTTATCCATTTTGGTAGAAATAAAAGCAGGAGAAGTATAACTTAAAACAGTGAGAGGTTGGGAAGTGCTGTTGCCCAAAAGGGACGTGGGTGCACTTGTTCATAAATCACTAAAATCTGACATGCAGGTGCAGCAAGCAATTAGCAAGGCAAATGGTATGTTGGCCTTTATTGCAAGTGGATGAGAGTACAGGAGTAAAGAAGTTTTGCTGCAATTGTAGAGACACTTGGAGAGACCGCACCTGCAGTATTGTGTACAGCTTTGGAAGGATATATTTGCCATAGGGCGAGTGCAACAGAGATTCACCAGACTAAGCCCTGGGATGGCGGGATTGTCTTATGAAGAGATTGAGAAAACTGGGCCAGAGTTTCAAAGAATGAGAGGTGATCTCATTGAAACTTACTAAATCCTTACAGGGAATGATGGGTGGATGTAGATGGGATATTTCCCCTGGCTGGGGAGTCCAGAACCAGGGGACGTAATCTCAGAATAAGGAGTAGGCCATTTAAGACTAAGAAGAGGAGGAATATCTTTCCTCAGAGGGTGGTAAATCGTTGAAATTCTTTGTCAGAGGGCTGTGGAAGCTCAATCATAGAGCATATTCAAGACAGAAAATCGACAGCTATCTGGATACTAATGGCATCAAGGGATATGGGGATAGCGCGGGAAAGTGGCATTGAGGTAGACGATCAGCCGTGATCTAACTGAATGGCGCAGGAGGCTCAACAGGCGGAATGGCCTACTCCTGCTCCTAGGTTCCTATCAAGGCTGAAAGCGAATACAAAAACACATCGTGTCCTGATCAGAGAACTCCTCCACACTGATGTTGCACTAGTTGCCCACATGGAAAGTCAGCTACAAAGACTCGTGGACTGTCTCTCCCATGCCTGTAATCAAGCATCAAGAAAACCGTGGTCATGGGACAAGGTGTTGCATCTCCATCTCTAATCACACTAAATAACATCCCACTGGTCGTGGTTAGCACATTCTTCTACCGTCAGTCCACGGTGACAGGCAATCTGCCCTTTGACGCACAGCTCGATACACATAGAAAAACAGCTACCACCTTTGGCCAACTTGCAAAACTCGCATGGGATAAGACCAAGCTGATAGTTTATAAGGCCTTTGTTCTCAGCACCTCGCTGCATGGCTGTGAAACATGGTCGACTTACAGCTTATTAACTTCCACCTTCGCTCTCTGCGGTACGATGGGTACATCCTGACAGCATAGAATCACAAATGCGGCAGTCCTCTCAAAGGCAGAGCTCCCAAGGGTGTTGGCACTAATCGGAGGCGGCTTCAGTGGATCGGACACATCCGCAGGACGGAAGATAGTCGCATACCTAGGGACCTTTTGTACAGTGAGGTAGCCGGGGTCAGATGATCAGTGGGGCACCCAAAGCTCCACTTCATAGATGCCTGCAAGTGTGACATGAAGGCGCTAAATATTGACTATTGCACCTGGGAGCCACAAGCTGGCGAAACAGGGAAATGGCGACACATCCTCTGGACTGGTGTGCACTACCACGACGACCAGTTGCTACAGCAGCTTGGCAACAGGAAACGTCAGAAGCAAAAGCTCTCAGCGTCACTTGGCAGCTTCATGTGCAGCACTTGTAGCAGAACCTACCTCTTGAGGATCAGTCTTCATAGCAAAGATGCACCAAGAGAAGACACCCCACCTAAATGGATTGTTTGCTGCATGTCCATCATCTTTTGCAGATGGACGATGTCAACCATACTTGCATTGGACGCAGAATTTCTGATCTACAAGGGAGTAAATGGTTATGGGGGCAGGGAGGAAAGTGGAGTTAATGCCACAATCAGATCAGCCATGATCTTATTGAATGGCGGAGCCAAATGGCCTACTCCTGCTCGTTCTTAGAAATAGAGGCACAGAGTACAAAAGCAAGAAAGTTTTCATGAATCTTTATAAAATACTGGCTCGGCCTCAATTGGAGTATTGCATCCATTTCTGAGCACCACACTTTGGAAGGATGTGAAGGCTTTAGAGAGGGTGCAGAAAAGATTCAAGTATGACTCCAGGAATGAGGGGCTTCAGTAACATGGATAAACTGGAGAAGCTGGGATTGTTCTCCTTATAGAAGGCTTAAAAGGAGATTTGATAGAAGTGTTCAAAATCATGAGGGGTCTAGACAGCACAGATGGAGAGAAACAGTTCCCACTGGCAGAAAGATCAAGCAACAGAGGACATGATTTAAGGTTATTTGCAGAAAGAAACTGCGACATGAGGAATTTTTTTTTTTTTAAAACAGGTGAGTGGTTAGGATATGGAATTCACTGCCTGACAGTGTGGTGGAAACCGATTCTATTATGGCTTTCAAAAGGGAATTGGATAAGCACCTGAAGGAAAAAAGTTTGCAGGGCTAAGGGGCAAAGGTGGAGGAGTGGGACTAGTAGGCCAAACGGCCTCCTCCTGTGCAGTAACCATTCTATTCCAGGTGTCCATACTACAGCCCATTTTTGCTAATGAACACCGGCTATATAGTCTGCACAGCAATTTTCTGTTCAGCCAACTTCCCTGCTGTTTGTTCAGTTTCTATATTTGGCTTTTTTTGTTTTACAAGGAATATGACTGGTTTTTCCCCATTTGATTTTGGTGGAGCTGCCTATTCGCAAAGGTTTTCTTTCATGGTTTCTCCTTCATTGGTGAATTCCACCTTACATATATCACAAGATTACAGGATTTTATTTTGCTGTTGAGAACTTCAGGTCACGGTTGGCCAACTCTGCTCATGACTGGCCAAATACACATAGGGGCAGAGGAGAGGGTTCGCAGATCAAGTGATGTTTAACAACGGCAAGAGCACATCCTGCCACTTTTAATGCATCTTATTTTAAAAGTTTTTGGTGTCTAATACGTTGGAACTGGGTAATTAAATCAAACTGACAAATTATTCCCTTGCTTTGGGGCTGAATTTCAAGTTTAATTTTGAACTTGATTACAAACGGTGAGGTTTGTGTTAGTTTCTGTTGTTGCGCACCACCTCCACCTCCTCCCCACTCCCCGCCCACCACCCAACCCCCCCACACACACACCATCCCCCAGTTATTTTTGGTAGGAAAAACAGTAGCCTTACTTTAGCTTAGATTATTGTTGTTATGGAGGAAATGTATGGAAAAGAGAGCGCATGCGTGCTTTTCTATTTAATTAGAGTTTTTGAAAGGTCATTTTAAAAAGAACATACATCATGTCATGTATGGCCACTAAAACAAAGATTGGGCCATAACCTATTAATGGTTCAAGAACCCTGAGCAGTTATACTGGCCTGCATGCAGGGAAAAGGCAACAATTAAAAACTAAATCCAACATTCTCGGATTTAGAAAACAGGACTCAAAATTACAGTATAGTCAAATATTTCTAATACATTCAGTTTCATAGATGACAACATTCAGCACTATGAACCATACAGCTTAATATAATTACCAATAGTCACGCAATTTTTCATATGAGGTCATCCTTTCGACCTGTTCATTCATACTTCTCATTGATCAAGAGATACACAAACACTAAGACACACAAATATTTCTATATGGCCAAATCCACAATCCCAGTGGGGAACTTAATTCAGCGAGTGTGGATCAGACCATCACGGCAGTGAAGTTGTAGCCCAGTTTTGACCCCAACTTCTTTTGAATGCAGCTTTCCCACTGGGAGCACAGGACTGATGATTATAATTTAACATGTGCATATTGCAATACTGTTAGCATTTTCATGTAATGTCCTGCATAGGTGAACTTAAACCAGAAATCCATCTCATTCGAATTCACTAGCAGAACTGTTCAGAGAATCAAGCCCTACAGCTGAAGTAAATCCCAAAATTAAACTGGAAAGAAAACATACTCTGGAGTTCATAAAATGGACAGATTTTTGCATGTTCCATATTCCTGCTAAAAAGATAACTTTTCACTGCTGC
Organism: Heterodontus francisci; assembly: GCF_036365525.1. NCBI lineage: Eukaryota > Metazoa > Chordata > Chondrichthyes > Heterodontiformes > Heterodontidae > Heterodontus > Heterodontus francisci. The sequence continues at coordinate 29,916,332 of NC_090386.1, read as the reverse complement.
AAATTAAATAACTGGATATAAATGGGTATATTAACTGACTTTAAGGGAAAATGAAATGTGAGGAGGGAAAGACTGATGAAAATACTCCCCTCCCCTTTTTGAAGGATTCATTTTCTAACTTCTTTTTAAGCAGAGTCTTACTTTTTCTGCTAAAACTGCTAACGAGTTTTAGATGTTGCAAAATACACTTCTAATCATTCTCAATCACAACTAACTTTTCTCTGAAATACTAATGAAATACTAATGAAATACTGTACTCTTATGGAAAATGAGACAATATGCAGCCTCAACCTCATAACATTTGGAATAACTGATCTGGAGCTTTTCAAAATGTCTATCGGCTATCAAACATCAGTAAAAAAAGAGTGACATTACACAATTGTGGCATAATGCATTCATTTACTATGTTGCTAGCTCTATACATACTTTTTATGCTCAGCTAAGATTGGCCAATGAAGGCCACGTTATTTGGCCAAATGCAGTCAAGAGAGACGTTAGGAACAGGAATAAACACAAGCAGAACTTCAAGTATTCTCCAGGCAAATATATCATGACTGATCTGTACTTCAGTTCCATTTATTTGCCCTTTCTCTATATCCCTTGACACTCTTGACTGAGCAAAAATTGTAAAATCTGTCTTATAGCTCTAATTGTCATTAGATCTACATCCTTTTAGAGGACAGTGCTCCAGAGTTCAATTATCCTACGTGAAAAAGTGCTTCCTGATTTTAACTTACTTGGGAATGGCCTAATTCTAATTTTATTATGTCCCTCTGTTCTCCCAGACGAAATAAACTTCTCCATATCAACTCTATCAATTCCTCAACATTTTAAACACCTTGATCAGATCACCCCTCAATCTTCTATACTCATGGAAGTACAAGCCATGTTTATAGAAGCTGTCCTCATAATTTAACCCTCTAAAACCCAGCATAAATTCTGAGATTAGCTCAACAACCTGGAATAATGAATTAGAATTGATTTGTAGTACAGGTGATGAAGGGAACCCAGGGAGGGCAAATGAATGAATGAACTTTTATAAGTTTTTAGTCTTTCATTTTTGGATATCTTCTGCAAACCCCTAATGCAGATTATAAAAAGGAGCACATGATCAGGGAAAATGAATGTTTATTTACAGAATTACTGAAATGAAAAACAAATTCCTTTCATTTTGCAATTCAAACTATTCTCTATACTTGAAAACAAAAATTATGTTCTTATCACTTAGGTCCTGATCGAAAGACATTCAAAAGCACTTTGATCCACTACATTAATGTTGTTTGGTGGGATCCCCCTTGTAGGTTTTAAAACAAAACACATATTATATACACATTTGTGAACGAGCATACTACTTCTGATTGGGTGGAAGTCAAAAATGCGCGGATGTTTTGTTAGGGAAATTTACATTGGTCATTAAACACCAACTTAATGTGAAACAAAACTGTCTAAGATAGGACACATGAAGCTGATCAACTACATTTTCAGCCCATCACAACATTTGATCTCCATTTTAAAAAGTATTGAAAGGCCTAATTTCAGCTAAAGCTTTATGAATGCAAAATCTTTAAGGAAAAGTGAAATAGAGCAACTTGTTTTAAGATTTTAAGATTCTGCATCCCTTGACTGTTTATTTACATAGTCGAATTGACTAGGTGATCAAGATGAACAAAAATGAATATGAATCTTGGGAGCACAAGCTTGAAGCATAAGCCCAGATTTCTAGATTTGACATTTTTTTTTTTTTACTGTGCCTCAACTGTGTAGACCAAGTCATACTGCTCACACACCCGTTACTCCAGCTTTCGCTGAAACTTGGAGTACCGACGTGCATACGTGAGCTACAAGTCACACACATGCTGGTTCGGTGGTGCTTGAAATTTCAGAGGATGCAGAACTAGTGCAGCCTGCCCTATAGCATTTTACTTCCTTGACAGAGCAGTCTATTAATTAGTGTTAAACTTGCACCAGTAGGATAAAAAGCACATAGCCACATGTAAGACACTCGCGGGAAATGTAGCAGCATCAGGGGATATATTGCTGAATCAGCTATAAGTCTTAGTTTTCTATACATAGTCACACATAAAAATCCTAAATGTTGAAGTTTCGCTTATTTTCCTGTGCTCAGCATAAGACCATTGTTACAAATGAACTCACATCCCTACAGCTTGCATTTATGCAGCATCTTTAACAAGAACCAGCCCAAGGTGCCTTATACACTAAAGAGATAGGGAAAAGGGCACCAAGCCAGCTAGCATTTTAATATGTCCAATATCTTACAATTCAGCAAGGCCATGGATAATGCAGAAACCCTGGTCAACGTATTTAACCTAATGAAGGTGCCACAAGCCTTTCCAAGACCTTCCAAGGTTTGGAAAATAGGAGAGTAAAACTGAAGTTTATGGTATAACACTATTAGCAGAACACTATGGAACCGGTTCATTAGAAACCAAATGGGGGCAGCGAAGGCAATACATAGTTTTACAGAACTTGTAACTCACTGGCCTTCTCAGATACAAAACAAAAAGACACAGCTAACCATACTCATAGTAAAGCTGGATCTGCATCTGCAACATAACCTGTAAGTGGGTTTGGTTCAATCCAAAGAGTCTCTAACTCCTAAATCAACAGCTAAACAGGTCAACTAGTAACACACTCCATAGTACCTTCTGGATCTTAATCAGCAACAAATGAAATTCAAAACAATTGTCACACAAATACTAAGACATAGAGCATGCCTGCCCTATATACTGAATAGGTGTTCAAGATAAACCCATTTGTCCCTGAGCTTCAGAACCTTTTTAAACTTAACTGCCCAGTTGCACAAGAAAGGAAGACACTATGCCAAATAGTTCTCAATTCAAGAACAACTGCTCCCACTTCTAATTAGCCTGCAAACTGAATGCATCAGCAAAGGAAGAATTCCCTATATGCTCAAGTGACCATGTCTACAGCAGTTTGTATTGTTATTTCAAGCGAAACACACATTGTGGCAGTTAGCAAAATTCAAATGGACTGCCAGTTCCTATACATAGATATGAAAATCTATCAGCTTGTGATTTGAATGGAAACTCAGATTCCGTTTGCTGCATCATATTACAATTGATCTAACAGTGCAATACAAGGTTCCCATGTCAGGATATTCAATCTTGCTGGCACAATCAATAGTACTGTGTGATAGGTCAACACTAACTTGCTGTTCCACATTTACTACTTGAGCAATACAAATCTGACAACAAAAACATCCAATATAATGGGACATCAATGTCTAACACTGTCATCACTAGGGTTATTTAGTTTAATGGCATCACTACGCTTTTGGAAAAAAAATGCAGTTAAGCCATTGTTTTAATATTGCGCCAACATCCTTCTGTGATGATTCTAATCCATCTCCTAAAATAATTGGCTGCTACTGTTACAACTAACCACTGGTACTTCATGATATATCACATCATTGTAAAAGCTTTCGCCAGACAACCTAAATTTGGAAGGACAAAAGTCTATAATCTAGATTGCACCATTGGATATTTTCCACAGTTTAAGTGGAAATAGTACAACATTTCTTTACACCCACCATTACATGAAATCGTATTGAACACCTCCAATGATTGTGTCGAAACACATGATTACGTTTTCATAGAACAATCAGAATTGCTACAGCACAGGCGGCTATCCGGCCCATCATGTCTGTGCCGGCTTGCTGCAAGAGCAACTCAGCTCGTCCCATTCCCCACTTAATCCCCATAGCCCTGCAATTTTCTTCTGTAAAATTGTCACGCAAATATCACAAATGAAAGCCAGAAAAAATGTAAACACAATTCAATCTTCTGTGGCATTTCCTGTAGTATTCAAGTGAGGAATTAGAAGATAGGTGATAATTGGACTAGGGCATGTAGATGTATGATTTTCAATAAGATAGTAATCAATTTACTGTGGCATTGCACAAGTGAAGTAAAGATTAAGTGCAGTCTTCACACAAAGCAAAGTTAGAGGACACTGAATATTCTTTGACTTCATATTATTTGTAGTGTAAATATCAAAACTTACAGCAATTCAGGGAGCAGAGAAATTGAGCTGGTTGCAGCACAGGAGTTTCTCTGCAGTACTGAGTAAAGAACTCCTGCAGCATCACTGCTGTTTATAGAGTGTAATTACAGTGTGACAAGTTTACATAAACAACTTGAATTAAAAATGTGGATATGGAAATTTACAACAGTAAAAGTTGATTATATAAACATGTAAAAGCGCAAGAGGAAGTTAAGGCTCTATAGAGGAAGCTCGTGCAGATATGGAAATTTAGATTAGAAACGATAAAAAAAGGGAGATTAAAAAGCTAAGTAGGAATATGAGAAAAATATTCGCAAATAAACTATGAGTAATAAAGGTTCATTATCTGCACAGTAATTAAGGTAGGGATAGGTTTGCTAAGGATGATTAGCCTGTTGTGGAAAATGAGGGAATGGCACAAATCCTTTCTGTTTTCACACAGGATGGCAGTATTGTAGAACCATGAGAAATGTAGAACAGTTAGTGGGGTTATTTATTCAAAGAGGTATGGTTCCAAGAAGTTCGACACACTTAAAAAAGGCACAGAAATCAAATCAATAGGACCTGATTGCTTGGATGCAAACAGTCAAAAGAAAGCTAGAGAAGAAATAGTGGAGGCTTGGGCTATAATTTTATAAAATTCTGTGGAAAGGACTGGGGGGTGGGGGTGGCGGTGGGGGGCAAGATAACAAATAGGATTCCATTCTCCAAAAAAAGTCGACAGGGATAAGTCAGGAAATTATGCGCCAGTTAGTCTGATTTCAGTTATTGGTAACTACGAGAGTATAACATTGGATGAAATTACTAAATTCTTGGAGTTTTAGCGACATTTCACTGAACCCAACATTCAAACAAAATGAATCCACATTGCACCTTATATATCCTTCCTATATTTGTGATGCTCAATACCGCACACAATACTTCAGATGCAGCCTAACTAAGGTTCAATATGATCTCATCTTTACATTCTAGGCCTCTACATACAAAGCGTGGGACTTAATCACAGAATTGTTACAGCACAGGCCCATCATGTCTGCAACAGCTCTCCCACTGAGCAACTCACTTCGTGCCATTCCCCTGCCTTCTCCCCATAACACTGCATTTTTCCTTTTCAGATAACAATCCAATTCCCTTTCAAATGTCTCAATTGAATCTGCCTCCACCGCAATCTCTACCAGTGCATTCCAGATCCTAACCACACTGCGTAAAAATGTTTTTCATGTTGCCATTGCTTCTTTTGTCAATTACCTTAAATCTGTACCCCGCGATCTTGATCCCTTCACGAATAGGAACAGTTTCTCCCCATCTACTCTGTCCAGACCCATGATTTTGAATACCTCCATCAAATTCTCTCACGGGTTTCTCTTCTCAAAGGAAAACAGTATCAACTTCTCCAATCTACCTTGGTAAATCAAGTTCTTCACCCCTTGAACCATTCTCGTCAATCTTTTCTGCACCCTCGCCAACCTTACAGAATACTTTGAAGAAATAAGGAGTGTCTGAAGGAAATGCACTGGTTGTAGTTTATATAGATTTTGACAAGACATAAGAAACGTGTAGCAAAGATAATGGAATTGACGAAAATGTGGCCACACAGTGGGTTGAATGGCAGAAAGCAAAGGTAGAGGATATTTCTCATACTGGAAATCCTCAGTGAGTGGCATTCAACGGGGGATCTCTGATGGGACTACTCTTATTTACTAGAAACATTAAGTGATGATAATTTAAGAATTGAGAGAATAGTGAAATTTATTAGGTGATGCCTAATTGTAGGATTGAGAAATTGCGAAAAGGATTGTGGAAGGCTGCGGTGAGCATAAATCGGTTAACAAGATGAGAAGATACAGTTCAATGTAGATTAATAGTTTCTGGGAATAAAGGATTTGTTTAAAAAAATGAACAAGCTACATGCATCCTTCATTAAGTTATTCCACATTATTATTCTAAAAGATTTTTATATATATTGAGATTCAAAACAGCAGGGCAGATAAGGGGAAACCAGTGGATGTAGTTGTCAAATATCAACAAGCAGAATTAAAAATTTGTTGTGTTCAAGTACTAGGAAAATCCTGACAGTACCGTTACACCCATGTTTCTGTTGAGATGTCTTCAATCACGCATTTGATATACACTCAACCATTTTTAACTCATACTTTTTTTTTTAATCCATCATGCACAATGACATTCCTTTTAAAAATGTTATTTATTATGTCAATTTGGTTGCACCTATCTAGGTAAGGTAATTCAGAATACTTCATAAACAGCTAAAGCTGTTTGACCTTTGTTCAAGATTATGCAAAGGTAAATTATATATTTTTTTTAATCTATTCAATTAACCTGCTAAGCACCAGAGCACTAAAAGAATGTATATCTAGCAACCTCTGTCTTGAATATACTCAATGACTGAGCATTTACACCCCTGTGGGGTAGAGAATTCCAAAAGATCCACAACCCTTTGAGTGAAGAAATTTCTCTTCATCTTAGTCCTAAATGGCCAATCCCATTCTAGATTCCCGAGCGAGGGGAAAACAGACTCCCAGCATCTACCCAATCAAGACCCTTAAGAACTTTATGTTTCAATGAGATCACTTTTCATTCTTCTAAATGCTAGGGAGTATAGGGATAGTCTACTCAATCTCTCATCACAGGACAAACCCCTCATCCCAGGAATTCATTGAGTGAAGCTTCATTGCATTCCCCTCCAAGGCAAGGATATTCTTCCTCAAGTAAGGAGGCCAAAACTACACATGGTACGCCAGGTGTGGTTTCACCAAGGCCCTATAGAATTGCAGAAAGACTTGTTCACTCATGCTCCAATCCCTTTGTAATAAAAGTTGACAAACCATTTGCTATCCTAACTACTTGATCAACCTGCATATATGACTTGTGTACAATGACATCTAAGGCCCTCCAGCTAGCCCTTGCCCTGCAACTTTCTTCCCTTCAAATACTATCTAATTCCATTCTGAAAGCTATAATTAAATCTTCCTCCGCCACCCTTTCAGGCAGTGCATTCCAGATCATAACCACTCATTGCGTATTGATGTAAATTGTAAATAGCTGAGGCCTTGCGGTAACTCACTGGTCACAGCTTGCCAACCTGAAAATTACATTTATTTCTACTGTTTTCTGCTAACCAATCCTCAATCAGTGCTATTAAACTACTCTCAAACCCATGAGCCCCAATTTTGTGCAATAACCTCGTCGAATGCTTTTTGAAAATCCAAATACACTACATCCACTGGTTCCCCCTTATCTACCCTGCTAGTTTTTGACATTATCTTTAAGATATCAGAAATATATCCTATAGTGGAAATAAAGTGCTGTTCCTCATCATTGCTGGGTCAAAATTCTGGAACCCCCTCCCTATCAGCATTGTGGGAGTACCTTCACCACAATACTGCAGAGGTTCACGGTGGCGGTTCACCACCACCTTCTCAAGGGCAACTGGGGATAGGCAATAAATGCTGGCCTAGCCAGCAATGCCCACATCCAATGAAAGAATTCAAAAAACACAAATTCCAACTGTAAAAAGTGGCCTCTGGCATATTTGCTTCCAGCTCCAGGCCTGCACCTCACCGCCTCCTGATTAAAATCTGACTGGCTGCCCCTTTCTTTTTCTCCCCAGCAAGTGGGAGGGTTGGGTCTTCAATTCCTTCTTCATTCAGGGATTTATCACACAGTCAGTCAATCAAATGGGTCACTCCCTCTATTAAGAGTATATTCTCAACAGACAACTCTTGCCGGCCTCATAGGAACAGAATTATCCTCATGATAGGCGAGGTCCTCTTGTTAGACTCAGAAATGATACCAAATTGCTTAATGTTTCCCAGCTGTTGTACAATAAGGATAGTTGGCTCATTGACACACTAAACCTCACTTGTGCCAGCAGCCTGTGAGGTTTTAAATCTGTGCAGATTCACACTGGTATTACAACGACGCATTCCCAAATCTGCTCCATAAAGAAAAATCAAAAATTCCTATAATATGATACTAAGCTAATGCAATCTACAACACCCTGCGTCTATCTTTTGGACAACACAGTGTTAACTATTTTGAGGGTACAAATCCAATAACTACCTGCCCTTTTCGCACATGTTTTTTTAAAATTTGGTTTAGTCCTCATTAAACCTCCAGAGACATGCACATTCAGCAGAGATCTTTGGAGTGCGGGGGGGGGGGGGGGGGGGGGGTAACCCAACCTGATTTTTCCCTCCCTACCCAGGGGAAGTACCCGGACTAAGAAAAGCTCATTCAGCACAGACAAGAACTGAGCCACAGATATTCCTTGGGCTGTACAGCTCAGCACAGTATACAAATCATATACCAATCACAGAATGTGAGCATAGAAGGAGGTCATTATCCCATCGTGCCTGTGCCAGCTCTTTGAAAGCTATCCAATGAATTCCATTCCCCTACTCTAGCCCATAGCCGTGCAAATTTTCCCCCTTCAATTACTTATCTAATTCCATTTTGAAAGTTTTCATTCACAAGAACACAAGAAATAGAAGTAGACCATATGGCCCATCGAGCCTGCTCTACCATTCGTAACGACCATGGCTGATCTTGGGCTTCAATTCCACTTTCCTGCCCGCTCCCCATATCCCTTGATTCCCTGCGAGACCATAAATCTATCCATCTATCCCAGCCTTAAATGGATTCAATGATGGAGCATTCACAACCCTCAGGGGTAGAGAATTTCAAAGATATACAACCCTTTGAGTGCAGTAATTTCTCCTCATCTCAGTCTTAAATGATTGGCCCCTTATCCTGAGACTGTGTCTCCTTGTTCTAGATTCCCTGACCAGAGGGAACAATCTCTCAGCTCCTACCCTTTCAGAATCTTGTATGGCTCAATTAGATCACCTCTCGTTCTTCTAAACTCCAGAGAATATAGGCCCAATTTACTCAGCCTCTCATCATAGGCCAACTCCCTCATCCCAGGGACCAATTTAGTAAATCTTCGCTGTACAGCCTCCAGTGCAAGTATATCCTTTCGTAAATGCGGGGACCAAAACTGCACACAGTATTCCAGGTGCGGTCTCACCAAAGCCCTGCACAATTTTAGTAAGACTTCTTTATTCCTATACTCCAATCCCCTTGTAATAAAAGCCAACATGCTACTTGCCTTCCAAATTGCCTGCTGCACCTGCATGTTAGCTTTGTGCCTTCCTTGTACGCATACCAAGTCTCTCTGAAAATCAACACTTAGCAATTTCATATCTTTTTAAAAATATTCTGCTTCTCTATTTTTGCGACCAAAGTGAACTGCACACTTCCCTGCATTATATTCCATTTGTCATCTTGTTGCCCACTCACTTAACCTGTCTATATCTATTTGCAGTCTCTCTACATCCTCCCCGCAGCTTACCATTCCACCGAGCTTTGTATCATCAGCAAACTTAGATACATTACTCTCTATATTAATGACTTGGATGAAGCGAGTATGTGTAAACAGCTGAAGCTCCGGCACTGCCAATGTGAAAATGCCCCATTTATGTCCACTCTCTGCTTCCTGTCTGTTAACCAATCCTCTTTCCACGCTAATATATTACCTCCAACACCATGAGCTCTTATCTTGCCGATTAATCTTTTATGTGGTGGCACCTTATCGAATGCCTTTTGGAAATCCAAGTCTACTACATCTACTGGTTCCCCTTTATCCACTCTACTAGTTACATGCTCAAAAAACTAATAAATTTGTCAAACAGGATCTCCCTTTAGTAAAACCATGCTGATTTGTTTTAATCATATTATGCTTTTCCAAGTGCAAAAAGACTTTTTAAATAATAGTTTACAGCATCTTCCCAACGACTGATGTTAAGCTAACTGACCTGTAGTTCCCGGTTTTCTCTCTACCTTCTTTCTTGAAAAGCGGAGTAACATTTGCCAACTTCTATATTTGATGGGACCAATCCTGAATCTAAGGAATTCTGGAAAATCATAGCCAGTGCCTCCACTATCTCTGCAGCTATCTCTTGTAGAACCCTAGGATGTAGGCCATCTGTTTCCAAGGACTTGCCAGATTTTAGTTCTTCATTCAATCTGCTTTCAATCACCTTTCAGGCAGTTAATTCCAGATTATAACAACTTGTTGCATTCAAAAAAAATCCTCAGTCACGTTGGTCAAGCACCTTAAATCTATGTCCTCTAGTTACCAACCCTGCTGCCACAGGAAACAGTTTCTCCTTATTTACTCTAGCAAAACCTTCATCATTTTGAACATCTCTATTAAATCTGCCCTTTACTTCCGTGCTTTTATACTCTTGCTTCTATTTATTCAAGGATCCTGTATCCTTTTTTTTTTTTAAACAGCCTCTCAACTTGTCCTGCCACCTTCAAAGGTTTGTGTACATATACCTCAGGTCTCTGTTCCTGCACCTATTTAAAAACTATACCGTTTAGTTATATTGCCTCTCTTCATTCTTCCAACCAAATGAATCCCTTTACGCTTCTCTGCATTAAATTTCATCTGTCATGCATTTGCCCTGTCTACTCAAGTCCGGGTCATTGATGTATCATAAACAGCAGTGATCCCAACCCCGACACTTGGGGACCACTGCACACTTCTCTCCAGTCTGAAAAATTACGACTCGCCATTACTCTGCTTTCTGTCCCTTAGCCGATTACATAGCCAAAAGCCACTGCCTCTTTAATCCCATGGGCTTCAATTTTTCCCCAAAAGAACAAACTTACATCCGTATCATGCCTTTCACGATCCATGGCACTCATCAGCCAATAAAGTATTTTTGAAGTAAAACAGAAAACTCAGCAGCCAATTTGCACATAGCAAGCTCCCACAAACAGAAATGAAAAATGACCTGACAATCTCTTTAAATGATATTGTTTGAGGGATAAGTATTGGCTAGGAGACCGCGTCCTAGTCTTCTTCAGGTAGTGGCATGGGATCTTTTGCGTCCACCTGACCACAGTTTAATGTCACATCCAAAATACGGCACCTTAAGACAGTGAAGCACTCCCTCAGTACTGCATTGTAGTACCAGCCACACTTTTATTCAGCCTTCCTATGACAAACGACTAACATTTACTCTGCATTCTTGAGGAGCGAATACATGTGGAAAAACAGGTTCACTAAACCTGAGGCAGGTGAGTTACTTACCAGAAGTCATTGCAGTTCTGCTACATTCTTTTAAACAAGAACCATTGTTCCCTGTATACTATGCAAGATTACTTCCTACATGTTCTTTTGCTTAAAAAGGAGCCTGGAATTCACTTCTGGCACTGGAAATAATGCAAGCATTGGGAATTGAAGTTTATTTTATTAATTCACATGATTGAAACTTTAACATTGAATCTCTGTATCTGCCGGATTGGACACTTGATTACCTTGGCACCTTTTCAAACTATTTCAAAGTTACCTGGAGGAAGTCTTGTTTACACTGCTCATAGATGGATCCTCAGAATAGTTCAATTTATTTTGCTAAACTGCACCTTCTGCAGTAACAATCTCTAGAGGTTGCGATTTTAGTTGCCCAATTGATCAATGAAATTACTGTACATGAAGATTCTAAACAGGAAAGTTGAAAAGTCTGAGGTTTTCTTGTCATGCATTCATGAAGACACATTGCACTATCCCAACTGGTTTCCAAACCCCTCTGCTGCCGACTGTTCCACCATCCAACCACTGAATGGAACATGTCAAATTTTATCCTGTACTGGTTTCACACACTGGACTTTTGGCAATATCACAATTTGAATCATACATCTCAACAGTTCTGGCCATATATTTTGCAAACCAGCCTTATTAACTGATGGTCATGACACAAAATGCAAGCGAGTACCCTCGCACAATTTACACTATGGAAAAAGATCCATTTCAAAGCTGTTTAGTATGGCGCAATATATAATAGTGCGTAAACGCTTTATAACTCACATTCCAGATCGACATTTACAGCATTCCGTCAAAAACAATGCATATAATACTATTTTAAAATAAAACATTACCAGTCCCTGCCACTTAATTTGACAGCCAGCTGAACTGCTCAAAACTCTGAAATGTCAAGTGTTAATTGTACATCAATTGTGTTTAATTATATGCAGGTTGAGGGCCTTAATTGAGCACATATAGAGACATTTACTGAAACTGCGTGGCGCTTGAGTTAGGAGGAATATGCTTGTAATTTTCACTCTAAATAAGTATAAGACTGTGTAAAGATTGGTACTAGTATCATTCTTCACCAACTGACCTTTTGGACTATAACATCAAGCTGCTTCATCTTATATAATCTCAAACTAGTTATTGACAACAAAGTAGTTGCTAATTTGAATAGCATTTTGCCAACAAAATTTTTTTTTATCATTCGATCTCAACGGCTATCAGCTTTCTTGAGCAATCTGCAACAGTCCCAGAAAAGCACTGCAATATGAAAGAAGTTCCCCCTGTTCATTCCAATGAGGGTCTCACTCTCACTTCACATACTAAATACACAATTTCCAAAATCTCCCAAAGCTCTCCCATGCAGTTTTCTCGTGAGAACAATCGATTGTTCTCGGCATTAGTTAGTGATGCTCGTTGGAAAAGGCTGACTCTCACAGGCACTACAGGTATATCAGGGTTGGTGCACCAAAGGATTAAGGGAAAATTTGAAATTCGGCTTGTCCAATGCCAGGCCCTGGGTATCTTTCGTTCTTCTGGCAATAACTTCAGAACGGAACTTCGGATCTCAACCCATCTAGTTAAGTACAACTCTTGCTTAACCAGAATTTTTGATTCACTGGCACCTCTTGGGTCCAGCATTTGTGGATAACAAAACTTTTACCATACCATTATCACCAGCCCTGCAATTAATTAACTCTTCATTTGCTATCACCATTCTCCTTAAAAAAGGAGTGTGACATGGTCATGTTAATTACAACCAATTAGTTATTTACACACGACTGACTGGAAAGAAAGGGAGTCTATTTTCAGCTAAAGGCCAACTTCTTTCGATGTGGACCCGACTCAAATAGGCAGTGCCTAGAAATTTTTTTTTAAATAAAAATCATTAGCCAAAGTCACAAGAGGCTTTAACAGTTATTCAGAGGCTCAAAACCTACAAGGAATATGCAAAATCATTTACAGTCATGGTTGTGACAGAAACAGTCTCCATAATTTTACACTGGATCTCACAGGCTTGTGTGAGGTAATGTCCAATTTTACATTTTGAAGATAGTTTAAGAAAATATCCAATTCTCTCCTGTGCTGTCCATGGTGTAAAAACATAGGTGCTCTCGTACTTGAAGCAGCCTCAGATAAATCGATTACGTGTATATATAAAAACAAAGATTTCGAGAATAATTTTCATTTTCCACTCTTGCCATCGAGATCAGACATCCTAACAGCTACCATGTTAGTGGCTGCAGTGAGAGCACTGAACAAGCAAGCGATCACCCCATAAGACTTAAACAAGCATGACTTTTCTTTAAAAAGCCATACTCTGAATTTACAAATAAGCAACCTGTAATGATTCCGCTAAGGTACAGCCAAGCTGGAAGAAACCTCTTATTCATTCCAATATGTCCACATGACAGTTCACTTGCACTGTCTGTACTTTTCATCTTGGTTTAGGATGTTGGCAGTTTGTACTGTCAAATCACAAAATAAAAAAAGACCCTGATATAACGAGACAAGACTTGAAAATAACCAGAACCATTTTACAAAAGTTCCTTTACATATTTCTTTTTAATTTCCCTGACCCATCTTTTTGCAACTGCTCAACAAACTGATAGTTAACAGGTCAGATCACAACTGCATTTAATCCTGAAATGTAGGATAACATTGTCCACTCAATGTCAAAATATATAGATGGCAGATTTACAACAGCTATATAAATACTGCATTAAAAATGCAATTTAAATTGCATTCAGGAGTACACACCAACATAAAATGTCTATAAAGACAAATGATCACACTAAAGACTTTAAAAGCTATCACGTCTGAATATAGCATTGTCATACTTTGCACTGAGCTTACAGCTTTGAGGGTCAATCACAACATGGCCATAGGCCAAGAGACAGCATGTGATAAGCACGCACAATGTCATAACTGGAAAGTTTGATTTTGTTCCTAACTTGTTGCATTTTTACGAACACTTCAGTCTAAAATGCTGAGGAAGCAGATGCGTCAATGCTGCAGTCTTCACTTTCTCAGTGCATTCACAAAAGGTAAGTAAAAAATATCACATCAAGTCATTTCTCACATGTACTGGGCACAACTGAGTTAGAGGACCTAAGAATTCTCTCATGCACCTTTTCATGGGCAGTTCAAGAGCAGCACTGGCCTAGGTCTGCAAACAGATACGCTACATGTTCCTTAACTAGATAAAATGACTGATAAGTGAAAGTCATTTCTATTCATCTACCACATTCTGCGAACCATAATTAAGACACCAGTGTAATACATGAAATATGATGCAACTCATACATGAAATACTTCTTTGGGTGCTCTGTACACAAAAAGGAGGCTCCAGCTGGTATTGATCCAAATGTCCACTGTAGTTAGACTAATCAGGCCAGTGGCGTATTTAGAAATTAAGGTCTCAGCTCTTACGTCCTGCCCAAATCAACACTTTCAATGTTTGCTATCTCATTTGCTGAAAGTATTTCACACGGATACATTCACACCAATAATAGGCAGGAGGATCACTTAACAGAAGCTTCCATTCTTCGGAGATGCCATAATGTGATTAGGATAGCCACATGAATAGCACAGGTATCATAGCCAATGTAATTCTTAACAAAATAGGCCACAATAGTCCCATCCAGCTGTGCTAGAGGTCACACTTGATACGTTCCCCTACACAACTACCCAGTCAAACCAAAAAGCAAAATATACATGCCCCTTTACTTGATTGGGTGGATGCAGTTTGGACGGTTTACCAAATAGCCAAATTGTATGAATGTAAGTGGAGCCTCTAACACCCTACAGACACACAGCATATTCATTTTGCACATGCCTAATGTCACGCAAACCGACAACATACAACTGTAGGCAGGTAATGCATGAAGAGATTTGGCACAGCAAAAAGGAAGCAGCAAAAACCTCTATTAAAACCACTGGTCATTTAAAGTGTAGCACTGAGTGCAAATGCCATTTGAGAGATGAAGGTGGATCCAAATAAATCAGACCTGTTTTGTTTTACTGCACCATACTGCTGGGAAAGACATTTCACCCTTTACCACGGTAGGATTTTACAAAGATGGTGCATTTGCCAGTATAATCTGAGTTTTGGCTGCAATATCATTCAATAAAATTGCACCTTACTTTACAGTTGAAATTTACATTTTATTCCCCAATCCTTCAGCACAACAGAGCTGGACAGTATTTGTCTTAACCACCATTTTACTGTAAGCCAATTGAGAGAGTTATCACATTTCACTACAGCAGATAAGAGTGGCCTTGCAGTGTGTGTGACTATCTGAACACGTGGATCACATCTAGAACAGGTCATTTAAAACAAAATCAAAACAACTTATATTTACTTAGCACCTTTAACTCAGAAATAAGACAAAACTGAATGGTGAGTCAAAAAAATGAGATAGCTGATGGGGTAAGGTGGGTTTTAAATAGGTCCGTAAAAGGAGATAGGGTGGAGAGACAGAGGGATTTAGGGAGGAAATTTTACATGAGAGGCAGAGAAACAAGTACTTATACCAAAACGTTTAGAAATAGTCAAGACTACACAAAAGCATAGATATTTTTCACTTTCACAGTAGAGAAAATATTTTAACCAAAGATAAGCAGCGAATAATTCTTTTTGCTCCAAAACCAGTACCACGTCTATATCAATGTGCGACTTCATGAAATGGATATATAATGTAGTTCAGTCATCAGTAGTGAAAGGACTAGCAGACTCCTCCAATTTTCAAACCACTGATAAACTGGCTCATATCATCTCAATAATAAAGTACTAAATAGGAACAACCAAGGCAAACTCTAAAAACCTTCACTGAAAACAAGCTGAATGAGAATCTAGAAAAATAGACACTGCAACACACCCAGTACAATGCTATCCATTCAGCTTTTCTGTATCTAGCAGGTTGATTTATGAATCTCAAGTGCAATAGGACAAAGACAAACTAAATCGGAACAATTAAGATGGTGTAACAAATCACAGAACTGAAAGAAATGATCAGAGGACAAAGGCATGAAAGATGCCCAAAATGTAGTTAAAAGGGGCTATATAAATACAACTTGAAGGCAAAATGAGGGGAAAAAACCCCACAGCAGCGAGATGTAGTGCATCCTCTGCTGCAGTTATAAAACAGATTACAGCATCAAAGCAGTATTTGTAGAGTACACACAGTAATTACCACAGTCACACTGCTGGCTGCATCTCATAATAATCAATTAATTTTCATGTTAGCAAGAGTGGGTGGCAGTGGCTGCTCTCTCAACGTTAAGCAGACTTCATACTGAGCTCATAAAGGTCCAGGTGGTCCAAGTCCACAAGGGCACCGGCTTAAAAAGCACCACACTGTTTCATTGTCAAACACAAGGCTAATCTGGGAGACAAACCTTGGGTTTCATTCAGAATAATTCTGCCTTCCCGGAAAGCAAGTCTATCGTTAATCAGCTGTTCAGAAGATTACATTGCTTAAACTAGTGTACACAGAGTTGGCCAATACCATCATGAAAATGAGCAGAATTAACTGCAATGGTGTGAACTTTAGTCAAAGACGAATAGTTGCTTCTGGTTTATGTATCAGAAATGACAATGGCTTGGCAGGTAGCTGGCAGGTATACGACAAAGCATTCGGTTCCGTACTTATTCAGTTTTTCTCCAATTAAGCATAATCAATTGTGTAGTTATTCGGGTTTAAAATGAAAGATAGCAAGATGTGAAAGGCTACTACACCAATACTTTCTCTAAATTTGAAAGGAACTACTTACTACAGCATACAGGGGTAACAGATCTTTCTTGCAGTATCCTTCAGTTTTCTGCATCACAGCAAAGGTCCATGGTCAGCCCTCTCACTCTCGATGGCAATGCTTTCAAAATTACAAGATACTTTCTTGGGAGTCTTCTTCTGCCCCAGTCTTGTACTGTTTATTCCCAACAGATTCAATTCATTGCAATACCAGTACAAATCTGATTGAAAATGGGCAGTCTTTACTTAATCCTTTTTCCAACTTATATGATCGGTCTCAATTATAACAGAAAAACATATTGCTCCACAAATATGTTACCAACTACCGAACAGCAGTGAAGGTGGTTTTACTATTTTTAGACTCCACTTACAACACTGTTTTTCTAAAAAAAATAGACTGCTTTAACCCATTCAGAAACCAAGAACTGTAAAGAACTGGTAGAAAATCTGCCATGAAACTGCAACAGCTACTCATGCAACTGAAATGTCAGAGGCAGAATAATTTATTGACAGGCCAAACTGCTGCCTCTGCAGTCACAATCCTCAATCTCTACTAATCTGGTCTGTATTCAACTGGTGTTTAACATTGCAGACCTGACATACTATTTTTGAGGTTTGTCCTCCTTAAAGTTTGATCAAATAACGCACCAGCACTTGGAAAGGTCCTTATGATTTAAGACTTCAAGGTCTTTCAATAGAATCTTGTAGTCCACACCTCAATTTCCCTACTCCGTTTTTTCCTGCACTCTTCCCATAGAAAATGGCAATCACTCCCTTCTCTCCTCCCACCTCCAAACATTCGAGAGTGTGTTTGGGGAAACTGAACCCCCCCCCCCCCCCCCCCCCCCACCCCAAGTATGAATGCAAAAAAAAAAGTCCTTGAAAATCATTTTGAAATTTTCACATCCTCTGCATAGGAAACACTGAACAAAGCACTATGCCCACTCCTCAAAGATAAAAATTACATTAACGTGGATATATGAACAGCAAAAAATTCTAACTGTACTGTACCCTTTAGTACATTCCATTTCTACTCTGCTTCCTGGCACTCAAAAGTATCTAACATAGCGAAAAGTAAATCATGGCATTTCTTAAAAGGCACTGCTTTTTGGCTACATGCAATGATAAAACAGTATTAAGTCTTGATTTGTAATTATTTCTTCACGTTACTTTTATTTTTGTATGTGCCCATTATTTCCTCCAGTTATTTCACTCCCCCCCCCCCCCCCCCCCCCCACCCCACCACCAAACCTACCTTCTCTACTCTCCTCGGAGCAGTATAAAGTACAAATATTTCCATAGACTCCTTTTATTTCACATTCTAGCAAACTAATTTGAGCATAACACTCTTTTCCTTCCCCCCACCCCGCTCCCAATAAGACTGGAAAACTTAGTCTCTTAGGGTAACAAAATTAAAATGGCGATTTAAATTCAGATCCCCAATTTGAGAATTCAATGTTCTAACACTAGTAGCAGGAACTCAACAGATTCCATTTCAAATACCAGAAAAACAAAACCAATACGCAAGAGTGTCAACACACACTTCTAAACCTTTTCTCAGGATCCAACCACTTTTCTTGTGCCATGCACTCCTCTACAATACATAATTAAGAAATATGCCAAATAAAATATACATGAAGTAGAACTTTGAAATTCAAATATTGTTAATGAATGTACTAAGTCAACTGGTACAGAATTTTAAATATGTAATAGCTGTCATTAAGTCCAGCAAGTTCAGACTTTATTGCCAAAGCTTGAATTGTGAAAGCGAATGAATGAAAAGTATCCAAGCAACTGGGTTATATAGCCATTTCAATGACTTTCCATATTTAGTGACTTGGAGAACTGGATGGGAACTCGAGTGATTCAAGTCCAATTATTTTTTACCCCGATTTCAGAAATTACTGACGGTCACATAATAAACAATACTAACACGAACAAATACACCCATATTCTGACATAATCCACCTTATATTAATACTGCTTATGGATGAGCACCAAAAAACAATTAAGAAGATGTTTGAAGATCCCATTATAAGTAAACATATACTAAGATACATAAATAGCATGCATCAAGGCTGAAACACCAAAAGGGTCCTAATTCTTGCATATCTACTCCCCCCCCCACCCCCAAAAAATGTTCTGTACTAATTAGGAAAATCTTTTGGACTTTTTTGGAACCAGTTGAGATTGTTTCTAAGTAAGCAAGATTTTGAACTTGAAACACAAATACAACAAAAAAAGTATAACATGCAGGGGAGTGCAGTAAGTACAATACATTGTGGAGTTGTTTACTATCAGTTTTAAATTAAATCTCTGATTGCCTCCCTTTTGTTTGGTTCTGCAAGGTTTGCATATGAAGCAAATAAGACAACTAATGTACATTTAAATTGCAAAGTCATTGTTTGCATCAATCGACGAAATTAAAAATTCACAAAGTAACCCTCACTGAAGTCTGGAAATGTGCATACAATTTGGGTGACTACAATCTGAAGTGAGAAACTGTTATATCTGTGCTCCAATTATATTTTATAAACTTGGTGTACAAGTAGAGCTGACAGCCAAAACACATATCTACTTTTGCCAGAGTGTAGGGACATACACTACCCGTGACAATAGTACAATTTCAACATGCAACTCAATTACTCCTCAGCTCCAGCTACACTCAATCAAAATTCACACAAAAACACAACTATAAAAAAATTAAGTTAATTGCTATTTTGTCACTGTTTTCACATTTTACCTTAAAAAGATGTTTAAGTAAATTACATTGATTCTTGTATATATTCCGTTTAACGAGTGACTAGTTCCAATTCCACTTCCGTCATTCTATTTAAAAACTGATCACTTCAAAAATAAGTCAGGGTGGTTTCATTTCTATCAGTAGCTTAGGAGTCATTTACACAGATCATTTCTTGTACCTTTGGCACAGCTAATACTAATACTAGCCAATCCTCTTCAAGTTTCTGCAGTCATCTTAATCACTTCAAAATTTAACCATTTGAATACTGCCATAAAAAGCAAAATGTTCCATCTTCATCTTACCCAACACCCATTAAAGTTGCAACAGCCTGGTGATATCAGCCATCCACACATTTCTCCAGTTTACAAAACATTGTGCGTGCACACACATCTATTCTATGTACAGTTTTAAAATTTATATATATTCACTGCTAATATAACTAACAGTATTTTTCAAATTGGGCATTTCTGAAAATTACAATATTTATACACATTTCCTTCAATAATATGCAAGGTCTGATCCTAATTTGCAACAAATTTACATAAGCACTAATGTTCACAAGATGATCCTTGCACTACTAATGATTAAGTATTCCAATTCAAACCATCAGATGTAGGGTATGGGATCCAAATACTATACACTTACACACTATCCCTACTAAATGCAGTAATGCTGACAGTACTTCATTACCTTGATCAAATCAGAAGACAAAACAGTAGTAACAGAGAAACTGGTGAGGGGCTACATAATTCATGGACTCAAGAAAAATTGATTCCTAAGCAGATTGCAAGATTTCAGAGATTCAAGAAGTATTGGAGCCTGGTGATATAAAGAAAATATAAATAAGAATCTTACAGTAAAATGGAACCTTAGAATAAGCTGTATTTTGAACTGGTGATTTGCATTGCAAGACAAACTGAGATTTGGTTATACTGCAATTACAAATTAAAAGAGTGAAAGTCTGAACAAGGAATTAATATAGACTGCTGTGATTGATTTGATTTGATGTCCAGAAGGAAAAGACAATTTTATCTAAAGGATAATACATTACTTGCAATACTTTAATTCTGTTCTCCATAACCCTCAATAATGCGGAACATTTTCTTTGAGGGGGCAGATCATTTTTTTCTGATTAAAATGAGGATGTTAATGTGGAAAGATGGAACACATTTCCAACTCGATCAGGTGTCAGCAATTATATTTAAATACTCCTTCAACTTAAACCAGGATAATATGAAAACAAATTGAAACAATTGCAAAATATTTTTAAAACTGATGAGTGATACATGAAGGTTGGTTACTTTTAGTTTGCCTTCAAAGTTTATGATGTTCCATACAGCTCTAACAACATGCTGTAACTCCAGTCACAGGTCTCAAATGAGACACCCACAGGAAGGGTCACTCTACCTGGCTGCCTTTTTTCCATTCTCTTGTCCATGCCTGGATGGCCCTGGAGAGGGGCCATGTGGTGCCCATCTGTATGCTTGAGGCCTTTTGGTCAAGATAATGAGATCTTGCTTTTGTTTTACTGAACTTTTAGTATAATTCGACCTCCTGTCAGTGGTGCCGTCCTCCATTTGAGGGTGGTGCTGATTTCTGTCTGGTGACACCCTAGCATCCTTATTGGTCCAATCAAAGTAGCAAGCCTCAACTGCCATTCCCAAAGGATATTATTTATTTTCAATTTGTACACCAGTCTCTCTCGTAGCATAAACAAATTGGTCAATTTGAGCTAAATTATGGGCAGTATGTTATGTACTCACACAAACTGGATTCAGACTGCCCAAATTTATTTCATATAGGATCCTTATATTTGGTAGAGAAAAATTAATTTGCTCTGCACTGAGGCCCAATATAGAAGCAAAAGAACTTGTCTCCCTTGGAGAAATTGAAGCTATCAAATATCAGCAGCCCTGCAAAGGTCCACAATATCATTGTAGAAATGCAACGATCCATGGTTGGATGCCAATCCCAGAGTGACACAAGAATTCAAGAGTTGCCCTAAGAGCCCTCAACATTGACTCCAGACCCCATTAAGTTGCATGGCATCAAGTCAAACATGGGCAAGGAAACCTCCTGCTGATTACCACCTACTGTCCCCCGCATCCCCCCCCCCCCACCCACCCCTCGGCTGATTAATCAGTGCTTCTCTATGTTGAACACCAACTGGAAGAAGCACCGAGGGTTGCAAGGGCACAGAATGTACTCTGGGTGGGGACTTCAATGTCCATCGCCAAGAGTGGCTCGGGAGCACCACCACTGACCAAGCTGGCCAAGTCCTAAAGGCTAGATTGGGTCTGCGGCAGGTGGTGAGAGAACGGACAAGAGGGAAAAAAATTTTAAAAAACTTACTTGGCCTCACCCTCACTAATCTACCTGTCACAGACGCATCTGTCCATGACAGTATTTGTAGAAGTGACCACCGCACAGTCCTTATGGAGACAAAGTCCCGTCTTCACATTGAGAATACTCCCCATCATGTTGTGTGGCACTACCACCATGCAAAATGGGATAGATTTCAAAGATCTAGCAACTCAAAATGGCATCCATGAGGCACTGTGAGCAGAATTGTACTCAACCACAATCTGAAAACGCATGGCCCGGCATGTCCCCCACTCCACCATTATCATCAAGCTGGGGGAGCAACTCTCATTCAATCAAGAGTGCAGGCAGGCATGCCAAGAGCAGCACCAGGAATACCTAAAAATGAGGTGTTAGCCTGGTGAAGCTACAACACAGGACTACTTGCATGCCAAGCAGCATGTGATAGACTGGGCTAATCGATCCCAAACTGATGGATCAGTCCTGTTACATCCAGTCGTGAATGGTGATGGACGATTCAACTGCTTACTGGAGAAAACGGCTCCACAACTATCCCCGTACTCAACAATGGAGGAGCCCAACACATCAGTGCAAAAGACAAGGCATTTGCATCCATCTTCAGCCAGAAATGCCAAGTGGATGACCCATCTCGGCCTCCTCCTGAGGTCCCCAGCATCACAGATGCCAGTTTTCAGCCACTCCACATGATATCAAGAAACGGCTGAAGGCACTGGATACTGCAAAGACTATGGACCCTGACAACATTCGTCAATTGTACTTAAGACCTGTGCTCGAGAACAACCATGCCCCTAGCCAAGTTGTTCCTGTACAGCTACAACACTGGCATCTACCTGGCAAGGTGGAAAATTGCCCAAGTATGCCCTGTACACAAAAAGCAGGACAAATCCAACCTGGCCAGTTACTGCCTTATCAGTCTACTCTCAAATTTCAGCAAAGTGATGAAACGGGTCATTGACAGTCCTATCAAGTGGCACTTACTCAGCAATAACCTGCTCATTGATGCTCAGTTTGGGACCACGAGGGCCACTCGGCTCCTAACCTCATTAAAGCCTTTGTTGAAACATGGACAAAAGAGCTGAATTCCAGAGGCAAGGTGAGAGTGATTGCCCTCGACATCAAAGCAACATTTAACCAAGTATGGTATCAAGGCACCCGAATAAAACTGGAGTTGAAGGGAATCAGGAGGAAAGCTCTCCATTGGTTGAAGCCATACCTAGCACAAAGGAAACTGGTTGTGGTTGTTGGAGGTCAATCATCTCAGTCCCAGGACATTACTGCTGAACTTCCTCAAGGTAGTGTCCCTGGCTCAACTACCTTCAGCTGCTTCTTCGAAGACCTTCCCTCCATCATGGTCAGAAGTGGGGATGTTCGCTGGTAACTGCACAATGTTCAGTACCACTCACGACTCCTCAGATAGCGAAGCAGCCAGTGTCCAGATGCAACAAGACCAGCACAAGATCCAGGCTTGGGCTGATAAGTGGCAAGTAACATTCGTGCCACACAAGTGCCAGGCAATGACCATCACAAACAAGAGAGAATCTAACCACAAACAAGAAATGCTGGAAATAATCAGCAGGTCTGACAGCATCTGTGGACAGAGAAGCAGAGTTAACATTTCAGGTCAGTGACCTTTCATCAGACGGAGATTCTAACCATCTTCCCTTGACATTCAATGGCATTACGATTGCTGAATCCCCCACTAACATCCTGGAGTTACCAATGACCAGAAACTGAACCAGACCAGCCACATAAATACTGTGGCTGCAGGAACAGGTCAGAGGCTGGGAATTCTGCAGCGAGTAACTTACCTCCTGACAGCCTGTCCACCATCTACAAGGCACAAGTCACGAGTGTGATGGAATACTCTCCACTTGCCTGGATGAGTGCAGCTCCAACAACACTCAAGAAGCGTGACACCATCCAGGACCAAGCAGCCCGCTTGATTGGCACTCCATGAACCACTTCCAACATTCACTCCCTTCACCACCGGCGCACAGTGGCAGCAATGTGTACCATCTACAAGATGCATTGCAGCAACTCACCAAGTCTCCTTCGACAGCACCCTCCAAAGCCGGTGACCTCTGCCACCTAGAACGACAAGGACAGCAGATGCATGTGAACACCACCACCTGCAAGTTCCCCTCCAAGCCACACACCGTCCTGATTTGGAACAATATCACCATTCCTTCACTGTCGCCTGGTCAAAATCCTGGAACTCCCTTCCTAACAGCACCGTTGGTGTACCTACACCCCAAGGACTGCAGCGGTTCAAAATGGCGACTCACCACCACCTTCTCAAGGGCAATTAGGGATGGGCAATAAATGCTGGCTTAGCCAGCGGCGCCCACATCCCATAAATTATTATTTTTTTAAAATTACTGGCCAGAAAACGATACAGATGAGATACACTGATGAAAATGTTTAGCACAGTACTTTTCACTGTAAAAGTTTTCCTGAATTTTGCACAACTTTACCATAACAAATTAAGAAGGGCAAATACAATGAAAATACCAGATGTCTACCCCAGCACAAACACTGCTCTAAAACAGCATCATACACAAAGCTGTTTACTCTCCACTCCAAAACATCAAGTTCAAATTATAACTTGGTATTTCAACTCAAACATACTACTGCATTTTTAAAACATTCTGACAGCTGTTTTCCACATTGCTCAACAATCATGATTTAAACAATCGGGATTCAGCATTCACATAGGAAAATTCATCTATATTACAACATACAACGAAGATCATCGCAACGACTCAACACCCTCCACTGAGGAATCAATTACCAGGGTACAAAACTAAACTGACACAAAAATGAGGCAGGCAGACCTATCCAAATCCTCTTATGCACAATTCAAAACATATTTTTGTAATAAAACTGCTAACCTTCACATACTAGAAAGTAGTTGCTGTAAATGCCAACAAAATTGCCCATACTGCAAAGCATTCCACTCTCACCAGCTTTTTAAAAAATAAGCATTAAGTCACATTTTTGATGATTTTGCATGCACAAATATTCATCCTCCAGCGATATGTACAATGAACACTAGACTGTAAATTTTGGCAGTGAATATGATTTGAAGTGGGCCGGTCCCAACTGATATACATTTTTACTTCAAGGCATGAAATAAAGTGTGTTGCAATCTTGACTGCTACCCAAGAGGATACATAGTCAAAGAACACCATCTGATTTTCCAAAAAAAGACACTAGAGATTAAACTCCAGTAGTCCAGCTAACTAATCAGCTGAGAAGACACAGGTTTGCATTCCGGCAATAAAATCAGCAGTTACGAATTCCAGGTAGCATCTAGAGAGTGGATTTTGTCATAAAGGTCCAAGGAAATTCTGGTTCCCACTCTCAGCTTTTAAAATGCTGAAACAAATACAAATAAAACTGGGCAAATATTATGTGGAGGTTTAATTTTTTTTTAATGCCATGCTTAAAAAAGGAACACAGAACAGTAAAAATAGAATACATCACAATCCATTTTGAAGCAACTTCACATCAAAATTTTGCATAAAATAGGCAAGTTTCTAAAGACCAATATAGGTATGCAATCTCGGATAGATAAGCGAGTTTGAAGATAATGTAGGGTTGCAGACGGGCAAACACAACAGAACTGCTTAATACCAAGATGAGTAAATGCATGCTCAGTGCATTAAAAGTTTAAAAAGTGTCAGGTACATTGCAGCAACTAATTTCGCATTTAAAAATGTCACTTTCCTCATTTATCTACTGAGGATATCAAAAGTCCAGACAAACAGATTCTAGTCTAGAAAACAGGTCTTTGTACTTCAGTTCATTTCCCCTCCAAATACATCCTGAATAGATTCTGCGGGTTCTGATGCTGTAGCAAAAATACACATAGTCCATCAATACAAGCATGACCACTAGGCACCATTATCTGAGCATTAGGTTTTCACTATTTTAACTTCGTATTCAGAAACATGCAAGAAAACTCTCCAGGAGTTTACACACCTTTTATGTTGTAGAGCAGCGTACTGGTCAAAAGAAAGTTAATTATAGCCACTCACACGCCCACTATTTTACCAACAGCACCATCTTCAGAAATAAGAATTCTAAATTTAGCATGAAACAATTCCCCCTTTTCAACTCCAAAGTTCCACTCAGTCTTTATGAAAATGCTTTCTTTCTCCCCCATTCATCTCATCAAGATGAAAAAGCAAAGTCAGGGTGTTGTGGGAACAACACCCAAACCCTCAATCCAGAAAAGCAAAATGAAATTCAATGCTACAACTGCCAAAGTTCTAAAACTCAGAAGGCTGACTACAGCTCAGTTAAAATACAGAAAAAAAGCTGCTTTTCACACATTTGTGCCCATTTCCTAGAGGGCTTGATAAGCCACTTACCTGTGTAAATTCAAAATTTTTCTGATTTGCTAAGTTTAGAATGTAATCCAATCGAAACTGGTTCTCAGGATTGGCTAACAGGACAGGTGGTACCAACGTATTCATTGCGCCCACTATTGTCTACAACAAAAATGAGAACAACAATTCAGGTCAAGCATTTATATTCTCACCCGCTTCTTCACCCGCAGCGCCACCGCACCCCCCCCACCCCCACCCATTCTGGGTTTCCCATTGGACATCACATCCTAACCCGCTCTCAACAGTATCACTGATACTGTCACGTATTCAGTAACAAAACAGGGCATCTTTTCCTCCAATTTCGGAAAACAGCTGCTCAAATGTAATTCTCATCTTCTCTTCACTTCAATAGACAGCCAGGAGGCAGCACAATCTGAATTCAGCTATAAAAGAAAGCTGGAACCTACAAGCTGGGGCTCAAGTTCACCATGTTCAAGACTCAGACACACCAACTACCCTAGTGACTGGCCCACCCAGCCACAATAGTACTTCATCCCTTCCTGAAGGCAAAGAAACTCTCAGGTGTACAGTTCCATTGGCACCAGCCACCTGCTAGTACATTGTCAAAATGGGATTCTTCTTGCTACTCCAGGCATTGTCAGGTGGCTATTCGGAAATGGGAGTCCTAACAGTCAATGCTGATTCTGTTTCGCCCCAAGAGTATCATGTCAATATTTTCCATAACAGCGATCAAAAGCAGGAAACTGGATTAATTTTTCCCATTCCTTAGCTCAGGGCACTGCATCTAATTGTCATACAGCCTTCTGCCAACTCAGATTGACATTAGCTAACTTAGCATATACAAGAGATAAAACCTGGGACATGCCAGGGATCTGTACAGCTCTGTTCTACCATAGTAATGCACTCGAGTTAACAGAGTGCCAGTTTTGAAGATCGTGAAACAGAGCAGAAGACTAATTTCAGAGGTGTGGCAGCAACCACAATGCGACTGCTGCAACAGTCACAAAATTTTGGGACTTTTTTCACTACAATCTAATACTCATCACTCAACAAGTGAGCAAAGCTTCCACAATTATTACTGAGAAAAGTAAAGGGATCAGAATATGAGTCACTCCAACCAATTCTTGTTTGATCAGTTATAATAGTGGAAAACATTACATCATTATGAGCTTTATACACCCTGGTACACTTACACACTGCAATTTCTGAAGTCAGAACAATTAAACACAAACAACTAGAATAGTATTTTAGTACGAACAGTTGGATTTAATTTTTTCACATTGGTATACTTCCTAAATTATGGAAAATAAATGATTAACCATTATATCTTGCACCAAGCTATTTTGTTCAAAAAATCATACTGCAACACTGCTGTCTAAATGTTAAACATGCATGAACAAGCTAAGTAAAGAGGTGAAAATGGCTTACCTCTATAGCTTCTTTAATATTATTTTTAATGTCTTGAATTTTCCGTTTTTTCTCACTGATGAAGAGAAATGTTGAATTATTTTCCTTTTAAAAACTCAAAACTACAACAGTTACAATTGGCAGTTAAAAGGCTTTAGCCATTCATAAGCATTTACTTTTAGCAAGCACTTTCAAATCTTTAAAGGATAAAAAAACCAACCAATTTCTCTCAGGCCATTAATCTGCAGAAAAAGTCTAAGAGTTTACACTTAACATCTACACTAAAGTTATAGTATAATTCCAGAGTTGGGGTCTCACATTACTTCACAGTAAGGAGAGGGTCATCTCAACCACTCATTTGACACTGCGGAGTGCAACCCCGATGTGGTGTCAAACTGAGTTTAATTAAGTGCCCAGGGGGTTTGCACTCTGTAAATATTTAAAATTAAACGACTGGGGAAAGAAATCCATGCACGCGGGTAATCACACCTGCACATAGCTCTCTTCAAAGCAGAAAACTCAAGTTCTAGCCAGAAAGTGCAAACAGGCAACTATCAGCTGGAACCAACATAGCAGCTATCAATCTGAGACCAATAGCTGCAGTCTAAATACAGTATAAAAGACAATACCACAAGCAAGTTACAGTTGAGAGTACATTTCTCACTGTTTAACCTACTTGCTTTTGCAGAAGAATTTACTGAGTTAATCCACTTGTTGCTTTTCCAAAGAGAACCCCCCCCCCCCCCCAGGCTTCAAAGGATTATCATTTAAGGAGCTGATCCAGGGCCAGTAGAAACAAAAAAAACACAACTGGCCTTCTTCATTGGTCCAGTTTCCATTGACGAAACCAAACATCAGCAAAATAGGTAAAACATAAGATAGTAGCAAAACTGGAAAATGACAATCCTCATTAAGAAAAGATCTGATTCTAAGTTGCAGTGGCAAGTTCACAAGTTGTGGTCAAGCAAAATTAAAGTAAACCTTCAAACTCAACAACTTGTATTTATATAACACCTTTAACATAATAAAACGTCCCAAGCTGCTTCACAAGGACATTACAAAGCAAAATTTGACACCAAGTCACATAAGGGGATACTAGCGCAGATAACTAAGAGCTTGGCAAAATAAGTTTTTAAGCAGCACAACTCCTGCATGGCATGTCCATTTGTCTCTACAATTCCATCATCTCCTGTAGAAACAATTTTGGAAAGCGGGAAGGAAACAAGAGTTTTTTCAAAGATATAGGGCCTTTGGTTGCCAATTCTATCGCCACTGGGCTGAAATTTCTACTTGTGGTCCAGCCAGGTTTTTGCAGAAGCTAGGGCTACTGCATCAATTAAGCCTATGTTGAATGCAGCAGTTACAGAAAGCAAATACTTTTTCTATGCCTGTAGTTCTTGCTGAGGTATATTATATGCACACATATATACATCTAACATTTTAATAAAATATA
This sequence comes from Heterodontus francisci, assembly GCF_036365525.1. Classification (NCBI taxonomy): domain Eukaryota; kingdom Metazoa; phylum Chordata; class Chondrichthyes; order Heterodontiformes; family Heterodontidae; genus Heterodontus; species Heterodontus francisci. Next base: position 29,887,117 of record NC_090386.1, on the reverse strand, counting down.
CACACAAAAACATAATGCAATTCACGATTAAATTAACTGTATGCCTCTAATTAGGGAGAACATTTTGTGCGAAGTATCTGCTTCCAATGCCAGCTTTAAGAAATGAACTCAAACTGTCATTTATATGCAAGCTGCCACCGCATAAAGTAGAAGGGTTCCAGCAAATAAGCTTAAAAGCAGAACAGATAATCATAGTTTACAAAAAGAGGGAGCGCAAAATATAGCACATTTATGTCAAAAATGAATACATTTAAATACGTTGCAATACAGGCAGCCATGTTGGTGAAAAAGGGGGCCGTGAAAGGAGGAGGGGAACTGCAGCAGCAGAGAAACCAGAACCAACAGAAAAAAAATGGAAATACACAACAAAGGCAAACCCCAGCTAAGCCACACCGATACGAAATAAGGAAACAGCGCTGGCTTCACAGGAAACCTTAAAAACAATATAGCTACTTACTCGGCATGAAATCCATTGACGTGTAAAATTCGCATCTGCTTAACGATAGTGCTTTTACCGGATTCACCAGCTCCTGCAATAAAGAAATGCGATTTTGAATAACATAATTCTCAACCCGAAGCACAATATTTCTAATGCTTAGAATATTTGTATCGTTTCTTTTCCATATTTTAAAAAGCCTTGCAACACATTTTTGGGTAACATTTTGAACAATTTGTATCGTTTGAGTGTTTCTTTTAAATATAAAATAATTTTCTAAATATAAGGTCCTCTCTTTCCCTGCACAACTCCACCAACCCCTATAATTTGTGTTGCTGTTAAAATTGTGAATCACTTCCCTCGGTTTACACCATTTTAAATATAAAAAACAGGCTTCAAAAATATATAAATCACCACCAAGCCTAACATTTCCTGACGATTACAGCCTCCTTCGAGCAGTAATATATCAGTATTTAATAGTTGGACCCATTTTATATGAACTATCCATTTCCAGCAGCAACCAGCCTCCATGTTTATGCTGTTAACACCAGGCCTGCCACCCCAACCGCCCCCCCCCCCCCCATTCAAAAAAGCAACACATACATCTCAGAAACAAATAACGCAATAAATTAATTTACTGCTTTAGGAAAGATATATCCAGAATTTGAAAGGCCACACAGGCAATAACAAAATAAGTCCCTTCCAACGACGACAGCAGCAAGCCTCCATGTTGTATTTTTTATACACACCAAGGCTGAAGCCAGGACCTACATTTAAAAACCATCCCCACCTTTAGAGGTCTTGCTTTACTCAAAATACTTGAATTAAAAGATCTATTTTGTTATAAAAAGAGCGATAGAATACATTATACCCGCCCGAAAATATAATTTAATTCACACCCACACCAGGCCGTCCTCTCCCCCTCAGAAGCCATTTCCCCACCATGGCCTGTCAGTGCTGCGGCTTCTAGATGTTTCTGCAGCCGGTCACCGTGCGCCCCGTTTGGGGGGGGGGGGGGGGGAAGATGTTGGTGGCCTTCCCTGCCAAGCCCAGCCCCGAGATGTTCCAGCTCCCCCAGCCCGACACATACCCAACAGCAGGAGCCGGTGCGTGGCCCGGTAGATCTGCTTGTCCTTCTGCAGCTGCTTCTCGATTTTCTTGTTGGCTTCGCGCTGCGCCTTCTCCTCATTCCTCTGATCCTCGGTCTTGCTGTTCCCCAAACACCCCATGGTCATCCGAGAGATGAGCGGCCAGCAGCAACCGCCGGGCCCCCGCTGCACAGCCACCCTTCAGCACAGGGGCAACACACAAGGGAACGGGCGGGAGAGTGAGCGAGTGCCGGGCCCCCAGTCCCCTCTACTGCCAGGCCCCGACCAACCCCTTCTAGCGTCGGGCCCCGGCCCCCTTCAACCGCCGAGACACGGGAGCAGCGAGCGACAGGCCCCGAACCCCAGCCCCGATCACCGCCCAAATAATAAGATGGAGGGGAGGGAGGTGAACCCAGCCCGGATTCAATGTAAATTAATGAATAATTCCACTCGGCCTCCGCCTCCCCGCTTGCTCCTGAAATCCAGTGAAGTAAAAGAGAAGGCCCCGCCGCCCGGCGCCCGTTTCACTATCTGCTCCCCGCCTGGCGGCCGCCGCTCGCTTTTCAGGGAGGCGGCTGGCTGAGGTGGGGCTCCCGGGCAGAGGGTGGGCTAAGCTGGGGAGAGCGGGGTTCCTCTGTCGGTAAGAGATGGGCATAGACCGGGCCCGCTCACTGTCCCTCCTCCCAGGGCTGGGCTCCCCCGGCCCGGAGATCCTCTCAATGTAAAATATCCTTTCGGCTTCTTCTCTTCCCTTGCTCTGGTTCTTTTTTTTGTCGCTGCTCCTTCCTCCTTTCCCTAGGAACTTAAAGCAAATACAATATTGCGACGGTAAGAAATGGGGGTGCGGCGGCGGTTTTACTCTTTCCCTCTTTTCGCTGTGTAATTCCTCGCTCCCTTTTCCTCCGGCTGATGTCCTCCTCTTTGCCACGATGTAAATTTCCTCTTGCTCGATTTATCTTATTTCCCTCCCCCAGTGGATTCTTCTCCCTCCCCACGGAATGAAATTTGTTCTTTTTTCCCCCAGGGTAAACTGGATTTCCGTTCGATTTGATTTCCCAGTGTATAAAGCTTCTGCTTTTATTTCCCACCGGTGGTTTTCTTTTTTTTCTCTCCCCCCCCCTCCTCGGGTCTTTCCCGGGCGTAAATCCTCCCCTTTTGCTGGCAGCCTGATTAGTGATAAACACGAGCCCAAGTCTTCTGGATATCAAAAAGGCGCCTCTTCTCCTTGTCCCTAGGTGTGCAAATCTTTTTTGTTGAATATTTCTATATATATATATAAATAAAATATTTATATTTTTACTTCGAGCAGCCCTCCCTGCTACTGGATATGTGGAAAAGCGGAAAGAAGCAAAGAGACACACACACAAAAACGGGTGGGGCAAACAGCAAACTGTACCATGGGTACCTCCACTCTCACATGATAACACAGCGTCACTGCACTGCAAGCCAAGGCGCCCTCTTCAAACAGTCAGACCAAGACAGCAGCGTAGACAATTAGGGGAAATCAAAATACTTTGAATAAAGCAGTTTTATGCTTCAGGAAAACACAACATTTTGCATATTTTCACTCGAGTTAGCATTACACTCAAAACTAATTTACTTCTGGTCAAAGAATCCTGTTTTAACTAGCAAATTGCTAGTTCCGAAGAAGGGTCACTGACCCGAAACGTTAACTCTGCTTCTCTTTCCATAGATGCTGCCAGACCTGCTGAGTGGTTCCAGCGTTTCTTGTTTTTATTTCAGATTTCCAGCATCCGCAGTATTTTGCTTTTATTTCCCTGTTTTAACTCAGATTTCCATACTAAGATTTGCACAGTACGCTGAACATACCCGTAAACTATTGCATATTTTTCTTTATTTGCTAGCTGACTAGCACAGTAGTAGTTATATTTTCATCTTTGACTTGTAGTACTGTTCATTTCAGCAGCTGACTGTGTCCTAATTTTCAAAAGACTAAGTACCTCAATGTAGCCACATATGACCCAACACAAACAGTTTGAAAACCAGTAATTTTATTCAATTTATTTGCACAATTTGTCTTTTGTGTAGCTACATAGTACATTTTGTTATTTGTGCACAGAAAGTTAACAAACTAAGAATGTGCCCATTTCATTTTCACCAAAGGTTCAACTAAGAGCAAAGTGGGAGGAGAATAAGGTGAGCTAGTATTTTATTTAAAGCAGTAGAAAAATTTAAATATGATAATGGATTTGTTCAGGAAGCTACATGATAAAGTTGCTCTTTCCCACGATGGTATTATTGATAAGACTCATACCCACAATCATTATGAGAAGAATAATATTGTATTGGTATCCTGGCAGTTATTGGTCACTTTTCTATGAAGAGAATTCCACATCTAAACTTGGGAGTTAACACATGAACTATGAGAGCTAGAGACATATTATTGGATGGTTTCTAAGTGCAGCAGCACCTACTTATGTCGCAGTCCGACATATTAAGGATCAGCAAATCCTTTTATGCTGGGCTGTATGACGCGAAGCCCACAGACCGCAGAGCCTCCCAGTCCTTCCTGTCATCTATCACAGAGGTCTTAGATGACAGCAGGAAGGAGAGACTGGACAAGCCACTAACTCGAGACGAGCTGACAAAGGCCGTCGAGTCCTTCGAGACGAATAAAACTCCCGGAAGCAACGGCTGACCGGTTGAGCGGTATTCGGTCCTGTGGGACTGGGTCGGCCCGGACCTGCTGGAAGTATACGAGAGTATGCTCCTGGCCGGCAGCATGTCAGAATCCATGAGGAAAGGCATCATCACCCTCATTTACAAGCAGAAGGGGGAGAGGGCAGAAATCAGAAATTGGCGGCCCATCTCACTGCTTAATGTTGACTACAAGATTCTGTCAAAAGTCATAGCCAGTCGAGTCAAGTCTGCTCTGGAGTTGGTGATCCACCCTGATCAGACCTGTACTCTACCCGGCAGGAAGATCTCTGATAGTCTCGCGCTGCTCAGGGATACGATCGCCTATGTACGGGACAGGAGGGTGGACACCTGCCTCATCAGCCTGGACCAGGAGAAGGCTTTTGACAGGATATTGCACACCTACATGATAGACGTGCTTTCCAAAATGGGGTTTGGGGAGGGAATCTGCAATTGGATCAAACTGCTCTACACAAACATCAGTAGCGCAGTCTCAATCAATGGGTGGGAATCGGAAAGTTTCCCAATCCAATCTGGAGTCAGACAGGGATGTCCTCTCTCCCCAGTGTTGTTTGTTTGCTGTATTGAACCCTTTGCTGAGTCTATTAGGAAGGATGCGAGCATAAGAGGGGTGACAATCCCAGGCAGCGGAGGTACTCAGGTGAAAACCTCCCTGTACATGGATGACGTCACCGTCTTCTGCTCAGATCCGCTGTCCGTGCGCAGACTGATGAGCATCTGTGACCAGTTCGAACTGGCCTCGGGAGCCAAAGTTAACCATGGCAAGAGCGAGGCCATGTTCTTTGGGAACTGGGCTGACCGATCCTTTGTCCCCTTCACCGTCAGGTCAGACTACCTGAAGCTGCTGGGGATATGGTTCGGAAGGGCCAGGGCATACACCAAAACCTGGGAGGAGCGAGTAGCCAAGGTGCAACAAAAGTTGGGCATGTGGGGGCAGCGATCTCTCTCCATTGTGGGCAAGAACCTGGTCATCAGGTGCGAGGTGCTCACGTTGTTGCTGTACGTGGCGCAGGTCAGCCCATACCCCACTCTTGCGCTGTGGCGGTCACCCGAGCCATTTTCCGCTTCATCTGGGGATCTAAAATGGACCAGGTCCAGAGGGACACGACGTTCAAATCTCTGGATAATGCGGGAAAAATGTACCCAACGTTGCCCTCATCCTGATGACCACCTTCGTGTGCGGCTGCATCAAGCTGTGTGTAGACCTCCAGTACGCAAACTCCAAGTGTCACTACATGCTGAGGTTCTATCTGTCCCCGGTTTTGCGAAGGATGGGCCTGGTCATGTTGCCACAGAACGCTCCATGCAGTTGGACCGTGCCGTACCACCTATCCTTCGTGGAGCAGTTTCTGCGGGAAAACACCTTTGACCACCGATCCATCAGGCAGTGGTCTGCACGGAATGTCCTCAAGGCCCTACGGGAAAAGGAGATGGGGGATCCTGTTGGATGGTTCCCCGAGCAGACCGCCAAAGTCATTTGGCGGAATGCCTCATCGCCAGAACTTTCAAACAAGCACCAAGACGTAGCTTGGCTGGTGGTGAGAAGGGCCCTCCCCGTCAGAACCTTCCTGCACGCCCAAAGTCTCGCCTCCTCCGCGCAATGCCCCGCGGTGGCTGTGGTGGGGAAGAGACGGTTGCCCACCTCCTCCTGGAATGTGTCTTTGCAAAGCAGGTGTGGAAAGAGATGCAGTGGTTTTTGTCGAGGCTCATCCCAAGCAGCTCGGTAACACAGCAGTCTGTGCTCTACGGGCTGTTCCCAGGGACGCACACCGAGACAAACATCAACTGTTGCTGGAGGACTATCAATTCGGTGAAAGAAGCCCTTTGTTCTGCTCGAAACTTGCTGGTCTTACAGCGCAAAGAGTTGTCCACCACCGAATGTTGCAGACTGGCACATTCCAAGGTCCAGGACTACGTGCTGAGGGACGCACTAAAGCTTGGGGCAGCGGCAGCAAAGGCTCAATGGGGAAAGACCACAGTGTAAGGTCCCCCCACCAAGCTGAACTGAGGGGCTGTATCCATGGGAAACCCCTCGAACTGTATCGGGAAAATTTTGTGTGCTGTCAACGTAAAAATGTAATTGGCATGACAATGAAATGGAAGGGTTGTGAGGCAACTCATGATTGTATAGAAGGACACTGATCACCTTTGCACTGTTTGTATTTTTTGACTTGAAACTGTTTGGGAATGTAATTTTTACAGATTTTTATGAATGAAGTATATTTTGGAAATAAAAAATAAATAAAAAGCAGCACCTACTTACAACCAAATTAAATGTGTTTTTTCCCCTTGCCTTCTAAAGGCAGATGCAGTGAGGGATAATGTTGATGCTGCCAGACCTGCTGAGTGAATCCAGCATTTCTTGTTTTTGTTTGAGGGATAATGTTCACTTAGTTTAAGGAATTGTGAAGTGACAATTACAACACTTTGTGTGTATAACAGGTTGTATGGATATGCAATTAATCCTTAAAGTTGTTGACTGAAGTATAATTCTGGGAGCATCTACAGTCCTCCAGTATCTCAACCAAGTGACCATTCAGACAAGGAGATACTGTCACCCAACCTGCACAGACTTTTAAGGAAGGGAACACTGGACTATTGTAAAATACAGGATCTTTCACTGATATTTTCCCCCTTCCTCGTACAAAACTGTTGAACCCACTTGTGGAGCAAAGTTAGCAGAAAACAGGGTTTGGACCTGGGACCTGCCACACGGTACAGGTCAGAACCAGACTATGTGGTCCACTGAGCAACCAGCAAAACTCTAAAAATGATACATCCCATAAAACCTCTAGCTTTTTTTGTACTTTGATGGTATAAAATCCTTTTTCTCAACTGCATGAGAGCAAAAGGATAGTCATTTATTTTTCAAGAAAGTTGTGTCTCCTTCCGTCATGCAGATACTGACTTGTACTCAGGTATAATTCTAAAGTCCTCTCCATGTGGCCATACTTTATTTCCATGCCTTGAAAGGTTATTGAAACATGGTGGGTACCACAGCTGTTTCCAATTCTGTCCTCACCCAACATCACTCAATACTGATCAGGTGGAGGAATCCTGGTCTATTCCGAGTTCAGGAGTAGTGAGGTCAATTGTAGAATTCCAAATACTCTCCTGGCCATCTCAATATAAACCAGGAATGAAATCTGGGTTAATAAAAACATAAAGTCCTGGAAATACTCAGCAGGTCAGACAGCATTTGTGGAGAGAGAAGCAGAGTTAACATTTCAGGTCTCTGACCTTTCATGAGAACTTCTGATGAAAGGCCACAGACACGAAACGTTAACTCTGCTTCTCTCTCCACAGATGCTGTCTGACCTGCTGAGTATTTCCAGCACTTTGTTTTCATTTCAGATTTTCCGCATCTGCAGTATTTTGCTTTTATTTTAATGAAATCTGGGTACTCGTGTTGGGACAAATTTTCATGGAAAAATCACGCAAATTAGCAATGCATACCATTATTAATGCACAAATTGGCCAGCAAGTTCAGGAGTGAAGCGATAGTCTGTGAGATGAGAATCTCCAGAACTTGCAGGTTAATTTATGCCACTCCACTCTTCCTCTTGCAAAAACAGCATCACACCCCTAACCGCCATTATTTTTAAGAAGCTGACGGATTTTTACATTAATTCCCATTATACTCAATGCAGAAAGTTACCGCTGGTAATTATAGCGCAAGGTACCCTTTTAAAAAGGTGATAATTATTAATACAATGCTAATCAATCACTTCAGTCCAGAAAGGGAACCATTTAAACTACTGAGTCCCATTCCTGCATGTAGTAAATTGTTTTTAGAGATTTTAACAATTTCATGTTTTTAAATTCATTTACTTTTCCTTTGTCTTTTCTATCGTGATCTAATTTTTTACCCTCTCTATTTCTATGACCTCACAGTCACACTGGATAATTATTGATCTTCAATACAAAATGAAGGCAACACATATTTAAAATAGAATGCACATCAGGAATTGCTTTCGTCAGGGAATCCTGTTTAGATTGTGAACTTTCAGATAGAATATTCACGTGATTAGTAATAAACAGATTTAAACACTGTAAGACAAATGCTTTCTACCAAAGGACAAAGTTAATGTTGTTCCCACCAATGTGGTTTGATTAGATAAGTTGTTTCCTGGTAAAGCATTTGCACTTTACTAAGTACTATCTAACCATTCCCCAAAGCAGTCCAAGGGACTTCCAGCACCAATCACAGATACCAATATCAACTTTCTTTTCAGGAAATCCAGCTCTGACATAAGTAAGTCCAGAGATTTTTCTTGAAAGCAATGTCATGATCAATTGAATTCTTTTTGGAAAGTGAATTAAGGATAGCATACAACTAAAGAGTGGTTCAAAATGTTGGAAAAGTTTATTTTCGGCCAACTACAAAGTTTTTCACACATTTCTGAGAGAGACCAGAGGTAGACTGGATATCGGGAATTAGGGAAATTTCCCAAGCACCCCAGTACCCTGTCAGACTGAATTACTGCAATTTTCATTAGAATGTAGGCCGGCATCTGGTCAAGAGCTTTGTTTTTCTTTGTTTCTGAGATGTCGATCAACTGTCAAATACCAATAAGGCTACCATTCCAAAAAATAGGAAAAAAACACAACACAGCCGGCAGCTGATGTCATCATATTCTCTGCGCATGCGCTGCGTTCCGCATTGCCATGACTGGTTGGCGCATGCGCAGACGACGTCATCGACTAATGTGGGGAGAGAGCTTGGTGGTGGCAGCGGGTGTGCTCTCCTCCTCCTCCCGCCCCACCAACCACCGCCCGCCCGCTCTCTCCCTCCCTGGCCCGCCTGCTCGCTCTCCCCCTCCGTCCATTGTGTCCTGCCATGTGTTTAGGTTGTCTTCGTGAGATTATTTGGATTATTTGAGCAGTGCCATCTTTAGTCCTGGCAGCTGCCTGACGTCGCAGACTGTGACATTTTAGTGGCACTGGCTGCATTTGCGAATATACCACTGCTGCGCCACCTAGTTGTTGCGTTGTCGGCAAACGCAGCCTTTCCACAAAGTGCATAAAGTAGTTGTTTGCAAATTGTGGTCCATTATCGGACACTATCTGATCCAGTATACCATGTGTTGCGAAGATTTCTTGTCATACTCCAAAGACTGCTTCAGTTGTTTTTGTGTACATACATTTCACCTCGATCCACCTCGAAAAATAATCGACTACAATCAGATAGGATTGGGTCAATATAAGAGGTTCCCTTTGATCCTGTCTGTGCACTGCACATAACTGACAATTTGAAATAATTTCTTCTATATTCTTTGATATTCCTGGCCACCACAGGACACCTGAGCCCATGTTCTACATTTAGTTATGTCCATATGACCCTGGTGTATTTTCTCCAAGATATCTACCTGGAGTGACTCCAGAATCACCTGTGTCTTGTCATTTACCAGTAAATCATTCACTATGGTAAAGTGTCTTCTGTGTTTGAAGAAGACTTTCATCCTCTTACTCTGTTGCTGCCATCCTTGCCTGCAATATTGGTGGATAGAGATGCTTTCTTCATCTTGCATCTGCACATGCGAATTTGTTGGACTTGCTTCATTAGTGGGTGTGGAATCTTCCTAGGTGTGAAAAGACATGCTGGTTTAGCATCTTTTCGCAAAGTAATACTATATTCTGTCTGCAACCTCCCTAGACTAGTAAACAATTTCGAGAATTCCTCTTGGAAGTAACTCCTGGATTCCTATTGCTTAAATTCTTCCACTTTCCTTATAAGATGAAGATCAATTCAAGCTCTTCTACTTGAGAGAATTCCTGACTCCTTTGAACATATAGTGTTTCCACCATCTGCTTTCCTGTGTACTGGAGTGTTGCCTGTAGCTTCCCCTTAACTTCCAGTTTGACCCCTCCTGGGTCATGTAATTGAGTTTCTGTTGGTTGCAGGTAATGCATTGATAACAACGGCTCTTTGTCTGATAAGACTGTTACACTTGCTCCAGTGTTCAGTTTAAAATTAGTGATATGTCCATTTACATATACCTACAGACCAAAATGCCTGATTAGGATCATTGATCTCACCAAGGAAGTTTTCTGATGTCTCTCTTAATGGAGGTTAACTTCATTAACCAATCTATGCTTGAATGCTTTTTCTTTCGAACTGAGATTTTACTTTGGTACATTTTCCCAAAATGCCCTATTTTCTTACAGTGTAAGCATTCTGCTTTGTTTGCAGGACCTGTTCAAGCCTGTGGGTCTTTTTGGTGCAATATCACTGGCAGGGTTTCCTAGTGTTTTGTGCTTTCTCCCTCCACAGTGTACCTTCTTTTCTGGTGCTACTTTTACAGACCTCTGATTAAGGAACTGTATGGTGGCTGGAGATTTCCTGAACCAAGGTCTTTCTTCACCTCCTCAGGATTGCTCTGTTGCTCTTCCGGACCTCTGCAGTAAATCTGAAAGAGATTCATCAGCAATACCTACTGCAATGCACCCTCTTATTAATTTTGCTTTAAGG